>NW_010360033.1:114587-200452 GCF_000414095.1 Morus notabilis | reverse complement strand
ACCACCATGGAGTGTGAAAGTTGTCTGTGGTTTTTTTTTCAAAAGTAATTTAAAATTTTCTTATATATCAACCCTATTCGGTCAGGCAAAACGGAAAATTAGTCCAAATTGATTGAAGAAATATATAAAATAAACCACCATGGAGTGTGAAAGTTGTCTGTGGCCTTTTTTTCAAAAGTAATTTAAAATTTTCTTATATATCAACCCTATTCGGTCAGGCAAAACGGAAAATTAGTCCAAATTGATTGAAGAAATATATAAAATCTCTCGGCAAGAATAGTTAAAAAATACATGCCACAAGTACTCTTTTTTTTTTCTTTTTTGCTCTGGATGCCACAAGTACTCTTGTCGATACTCTTTGATCTCTCGTACGTGCTTTTAACTTTGAACATTCATTTTCAATAACTAGTCCAATTTTCAATAACTAGTCTAATTTAGTGTTGGAGCACTATTTCAATAAAATAATGATCATGTGCATAATATTATTTCATGCACATTTCATATATATATATATATATATATATATATAATAGATGAATATAATGCATGCATCCCAACCATTGTCTAGCAGTATCTTTTTTCTTTTTTAAAAAGGTAAAAGGATGGATCCTACTTATAAGGCATAAAACTCATGTTTTATTCACGAATAATGCTCAATACCAGCGATGTCCTATAAAAATATTGTCGTTTCTTTTTTACTTTTATTTAGAAAGTAGGGCAATTTAATGCCATTACGTAAGTACAAGGCCCGACCAGTTCTATAAGGTGACAAATTACATACGTGTCACTCACGTTTGCTCAATGAGTGATATCTTTTGCGGTTGAATATTGTTTATATATAGAAATAATGGATTAATTTTGTGGCACTTTCATTGTATGTATGTGTGATGGGACTTTAACGTTCATTAATATTTTCCATATAAGTACTCTAACCCGTCAACTTCCACAAACAAACTATATATAAGGATGAAAATATCAACATTTTTATTGATATTTTTGAGAAATTTCTCTATTTTGGAACTACCGATAGGGAAATAGAGATATAGTATTTTTTTTTTTGTAAAATATCTTGAAATTTCCACAGCTATTTTTGTAAATATCTATATTTTCACATAAATTTCCATTTCTGAGTAAAACATAGTGTTAAATGTTGAATATCGTGAAAATTTTACGGAAATTTCATAGAAATACCAATAAATTTCCATAGAAATTTTCGCAACTTTATATATATTTGTTATTTTATTTTTAAAAAAATCTAAAAAAAATATAGCATGTTTAAAATTATATAAGGAACTGTTCAAACTCCATATCTCGGTATCAATACAAGTTTAAGCTAAGAATGTGTTCAAAATACCTTTCAACCTCCTAGAAACTCCTTTTGGTGTTGATAATTTATCATCATAGATGAAACCATATATGTATTATGTTGACTTTCAGCTATTTTATTTAATATGTGAATGTGCGCTTAGTATTTATGGTATTATGATCACACTTTACCTTGTATATTTATCAAATAATTGGTATTTTGATTGAGAGTTTTATCTAACTAATGTATTATAATATATTTTAAGGTTTTCAAAATCTCGTTTGAAAATAGAGTGTTTTAACATGAATGTCTATTTTTTACGTCAATTTCCACCGATATCAATATTTCCGTTGATATTTTTATATATTTATGTAAAATTTAAGTACCGATATTTTCATAAATATCGATATTTTCATCCTTGACTATATATAGTTATATTATACGTTCACTAATTCTCTTTTTTTTTTGCTGAGAACGGCAATGAGACAACAAGACAAACGCATACTCATTGATTAATCAAATCATCCAATTAAAATACTTAGAGACAATATTTACACTAAAGAAAAAAGAAAAGAAAAAATAACGGGAATCTAATTAGTTGGTCATTCTTTGAGTAATCTCTAATCCCATAGTTTCATGGATTGTTTTTTCTTCTTTTTTTTTTCTTGGTTTCAATAGGGTCATTTTTTTTTAGTTGGCTTTTGCAGTCCATTTTTATAAGTTTCTTAAAGACTTTAGCTTGATTAGAAAGTTAGGTGTAAAATCTCTATCAAATACAAGTTGATCATTTACGCGTTTTTTTTTTCTTTTTGGTAATTTCCAAATCTTTCTTGTTAATATAAAAGTACATAGCTTTCCTCACCAAAATTAACAAAGTGGAAGATTATGGAAGGCTAAGTTCCAAGAATCTAAGACAATCCTCCATACACTTCGGAGGATGACTGCATAAATCTGAATTTCGTCTCCTCTTGTTGGCACAATTCACCTTTTACTCATTATAATATTATTTCCTTTACTTTCAAAACAACCAAAGTATTTTCAAAAAAACAAAAAGAAAAAGAAAAAGAAAAACAACCAAAGTGGTAAGCATCACTTGAATTATTTTAGGGTTACTATTTCGTATAACAATAAAAATATTTTTATGTATGAATTATGCTACAAGTTTTGATCAATTTTTATATTAATGTCACGTAAGATTATTTTAGTAATTTACAATAAGCACGACACGAGTAATCATTGTGTCACTATTGGTAATTATCACCATAACAGCTTGTGATAATTACTAATGAAGCAGTGACACAATACAAAAGAAAATAAACAAATTTAATGATAGCCGTGAAATACTTTTACTTTTTATTATATAATTAATACCCATTATTTTAAACTTTCTTTTGTAATGCTTTAATTTCTCATTGCTTTGTCATTACTTGTCTTGTAATTCTTGTGTGTTTCTACCAATTCTCTTCTAGCTACTTGGGGAAATGGTGGTTTAAAGCAAAACCATGTCATGTTGATGTTATAGTCTTACTTACTTTAAGATTAATGGATCTGTCATCTCTACTCCTTTCTCCTTATAATTGACAATATCGTCTTTTTTCTTTGTTGGACAAAAGATTGATAAGAAAAAATAGTTTTAATATGAACTCAACACGTCTTGAGAAATAAAATGAGCAAATTAGCCCCAAAACTGTCTTTGTAGAGATGACACAAGGTCTGTTGTGATAATATTTTATCCAACCAATTGGAGGTATACTCAATATGTGAGTATGTGACACATATATATATATATATATATATATATATGAACGTTTTAGTTGGTCCATGGCTATTTTATCTAATGGAGTGACATTAGACAACAACGGGTTAGTAAAGCACTACCTTTGCAGTTTGCACCAAAAATAGGCAAAATTATGGTAGGGTAGGCATTTTATGCCAACCAGTAGGAACTGAGTTCCAGACGTTTAGATTAGTTTTTTAACCATCTGATTTAAGTAGTTTTATGTCATATGCTGTAAATTTTTAATGTAGACATGCACAAATTTAACCGTTAAAATTTAATTCAATAGTTAAAAATAAAAAACACCTACCGATAGGATGAAATAACAGTAATTCCCTCAAAAATAAAGGGGGGAAAAATCCAACGTTAGTTTTCAGTTGGGACGGCCTCTAAAGTCAAAGGAAAAGGAAAAAGGTCATGTAGTTATCACTTTTTTCCTTGTAAAAAAAAAGAGGGGTTTTGCAATTGTGGTTCAGCACAATCCCAAGGTCTTTTTCTTTGGGGTATCAATCTATTTCTCATCTACTCCAATTAACCGGGTTTTGTGTTGGATTATGGAATCAGACACATTTCTATGGTCCTACCAACTCCCATCCACCAATCTTTTGTTCTTCCTTAATTTTTTTCTTCAATAGTGATTTTGAAAAATTAAAAAACAAAATCTGAACTTGACACTATTTGGTTGAGAAAATTGGTTTTGGACTATGAATATATATGTATATATAAATTTCAGTATGTATCTTAACAACAAACGGAAAAACATTGAAGGAGGGAGGGTATTTTAACGTAATATTTTTGTTTTGAACATGATTCTTACAAGCATATATAATTCAATAAAAGAAAGAAAAAAAATAACAAATATGATTTGGAGAATTGCGAATATAATATAATTCTGAATTGTCAAATGTTCATTAAATCCGTTAAATTTGAACTCTTTTTCTAGTTATATAATATATTTTGATGTGATATGGAAGTTTCAAGGAGTTCAATCTTGATATAATTTTTTATGTGAAATTAAAAAAAAAAAGTGTAAGAAATAAGATGAAATTTGGGAGGAACTGCACAGGGATAAATATGGTCATATTCATAGATTTGAAAGCTTACTGATCAAAAAAAATATTTATATGGTCATAGATTTTGCATGTTTATTAATTTAGGCCTCGTTTAGTTCGTTGATTCGAGTTTTTAATTTGAGTTTATATGTGACATTATATAAGAGCTTTTTATTGTAGTAAAAAAGTTAAATGTGACTATTTTTAAGAATTTTTTACTGTAATAAAACTTAAATTTTAAACTCAAATCGATGTAATAAACGGGTCTTTAACTTGTTGGTAAGTCACAAGTTAGAATCTTCTTACCTCTTGGAAAATAAATCCACTTATTACTCGTTATATTTTGGTTGTCAAAATCTTATCCACTGAGCCGTCTTCAGATTGGACCAGTGACTTTTTCATGCATCGTTGGACTTATCTTTGGTGAGAACAAACTTCGATTTTTTTTTTTAAAAAATATAAAAGAAAAAGGTTGATAAACTATTCTTTGTTCTTATCATTTGGCCAAGATTTTGCCCATTTTATCTAAAGACTCTTCGAAATGCTAATAGGGTCAGATGTACCTAATGACTGTCATATCAATCCTGTTGGTTTATAATTTAAATCGTATTTTAAAGTGTGAACAACATTAAATAGAGTATATCTATTAAATTAAATAATGCAGAAAAGAAGTAAATATCAAGAAGTTTTAATTACAAAGATCAAACAATAGTTGAAATAATGATGAGATTTGGTTCTTGTTTAGCTTTGTACGTAGAACTTGAAACACAAATGGTAACTTTAAATAATATTAATTAATTTAGTGTTATTAGCATTATTATTATTACTTTGTTATAATGCTTTCTTTGATTAATTATATAAACAGAAACTAGCTACTAAGTTAAAAGGCAAGATCGGTTTATGAAGCTATTACATTTGGTAACAGACACATTACAATTGGGAAATATTTAATTTTTTTAATTAGTTTAATTTTATTATCATGTTCCTATAATTCGTATTCAGTTGGACTTAAAATCCATATTATAGGTGATTCTGTTTAATTCGCTCATAGGATTACACTTTCACTTAATATATCAGAAAATTCCAAATCGGTATATTTAAACTTCATAAATAAATAGAGAAAGGCTAGCGTCATTGTTTTAGTCACTCTCTTTGTTATTTTTTACATTTATTGTTTGACACGTGAACTCTATTAATATAATTTTTTTTAATAACATAATATATTATTATCTAAACATAAAATGAGATAATAGAATCCACTTATTAAATAGTTAATACAAAAAATGACAAAAAAAAAATAACAAAGAAACTGACGGCGAGCATTTCTTTTTTTAACAAGCAAGATCACGTACCATTAGTACACGGAAATCCAAACCTTCTGCTTGTTTTAAATATTCATCTTCATGCAGAATGGAATAATAAAATCAAGCTTTTAATTAGATGTGATTTGAAGAGAATAACTTTATGTTAACCGGCTAAATTAATATTATCAAAGAGAAAACAGTGGGGAAAAAAAAAAGTTTATGCATAGTACGAATCTATCATTAAGGTTAAGCAAGATGAATTGTCGGCTTCTTATAAAAAAAAACATTAAAATAAAAATGAAAAATTTGAACTGTGGGCGTTCAACAAAACCATGGGCGTAAAGTACAAGTTTTGATCCTTCAGGGGGAGAAAAGAAATTCCAAATTGTACAAGGCTTTTGCTTGCCCATGCCAAATTCAAATTGTCTAAAGCTTTTTATTTTTTATTTTTTATTTTTTAATAAATTGTTTAAGCGTCTCATATATTAGGGGCTCGTTTAATTCGTTGATTTAAATTTTTAATTCGAGTTGAGATATGACTTTATGTGAGAGTTTTTTATTATAATAAAAAAATTAAATGTAACTGTTTTTAAAAAAATTTTACTGTAATAAAATTTAAATTCTAAACTCAAATTGATAAAATAAATAGCACCTAAATGTCTTCTCATTTCACACTGCCCAATATATTGATTAGAAGAGTTTCCAAACTGTATTTCATCAAATTGTAAGTGTTGAGATGATTGTTGCTTAATAAGAACCACGTACATATAACCCAATACAGATCATCTACTATTATACCATCTATATTCTGTTTTATTTTCATATTATTGCTTTTATTTTCTTTTATTATTATTATTTTTTTTTTTTGCAAGGAATATATTGCTTTTCTTTGTCTAGGTGATGAGACTTATATCCTTGTTAGAAAAGGACAAGGAAAATATAGGGGGAAACTTTACACCACTTGGACAAAACCAGTTTCAATGTCATAAAAGAACAAAAAATATAAATAAATAAATAATGGACAGAAATTTCAAATCGATCCATGTCATATCCGATGCACCTTCACTGTCCACCGGACCCCACAAGTATCCATCCCTTTTTTTTTGCCTTTTTTGCTAGTGAAATATCAAATATTCATCCTTTTAGGCCATACAATATCTATAAACGAAAAAAAGGAAAGGCAATAAAATATTCACTTCTTTTAATATATATATATATATATGAGATTCTCATCATATCAGTTGATTAATATTTGGTATAAGGATTCGTTTTATAGTTTGAATCATACTACGTAATTTGTTATAATATTTTTTTTCATAAAAAATATACATAAATTGAGAATGATTTTAAATCATATTTTTAAATATGTGACTCAAATATCTACTAAATTTATATATTTTTTTAATTTTTATGTGATTTTATACAGATTTAATAGACAAAAAATTTAATCTATTAATCTGTTAACGTACCAGAAAAAAGTCTAAAAATATATATATATTCACCGACTCAACAAATCCAAATTAACCTTTCTATCTCGGAAAAAAAAAAAAAAAAAAAACGGTTCAATTCCAAACCCAGAATTTATTATCAAATTCATGAACGATTTACCTAGTTTTTAAGCATGCTTGCCATAGTAGATCATTAACATTTCAACACAATATTCTTTTAGTGATAAATGATATATCTAATATTTGGTGCGATTTATTTATTTGCATGTTTTAAGGGAATCTTATATTCATAAGAGTATCTTCTTCCAACGGAATAAAATAAGGCATTATTTTACTTTGGTATGACTAGGACAAGGAGGTGGACTTCATATTATAATGCATTATGACGTTCATCCCTTTTTTTTCTTCTTATTTTTAATTTTTGATAGTATCAATTTCAGCATGAAGAATCTAATTTGCCTCCCTGTCCCATCAAATATTGGATAGAATCGAATTTATAATACCATTTTTTTTTCTTTTTCTCATAAAGAATTAGTACCAATTTCTGATTTCTTTTATATATATCCATCCTTAATTAAGCTGACTAGATTAGTAAACTCCTTGCTTTTCTAATTAATTTCAGTTCCAAATTGTTGCAATCAGAATAAAGAAACACAAATATCCACCCATGGTTTTACTAGATATATAATACACTTTAATTAGTACTCTTGTATGCAAAATGAAAAAAGAAAAACAAAGTGCCGGATCAATAATCAAAATAGTAAATGATAAATAAATTTTTTTAAATCAATGGATAGTTTAATTTTTTTATATGATTGAGGTTTCATAATCATAAACGGTCATACATCATGTCGCTATCTTCGTGGCCAGCGGGATCTAGTACTTTGCAGGAGATACCATTTCTTTTCTTTTTATTTTTTATTTTTTATTTTCTAAAGAAAAAATTATAATCATAATTTATATGCAAGACGATCATATTGACGACTCTGTTGAAAATGGCTTTGTGCCTATATTATATTAATTGAAGCCCATCCACGTTGAATAATTCCCCCTATCTAATTTCTAAATAATTAAAAGATAGTTGGGTTTGTTGAGGGAAGTCATATATATTCTTTGTTAGTTTACTAATTCATCCTAAAAATTTAAATTGTTAGGAGATAGGTCAACAATAGTCTTATACTTTTAACACTTCCCTTCACGTGTGTGTTAGATAATGGGCAATCGTATGGATAAATTAATTAAAAAGCTCAACACGTGAATATTTAAGCTTGAGATATATTAAAGACCCAACACATAATGACAATTTAAATGAGGATAAAAAGTGCAATTACGGGAATTTAAACTCATGACCTCCCGCTTGATCCTATGTTAATTTATCAATCCATTTCAAAAACTTAAACTGTTAGGAGGTGTGTCAACAATAGTTTTATACTTTTAACATTCTTGGAAGTTCAAAATAGGTTATCTACATTCACACAATCATTTATATCTAATGAAATGAAAAGAAAATGTTATATCTTTCATAACTTATAATAAGTGAAGATTGACCATATCGATTTATTTGTCCATGAACAATTGTGAAGTGAAATCATCAATGAGACTTTAATTATCCTAAAGTACATTGGTGAATTTACTACATGGTGTTCATGTTAGCTTCCATAGCTACAATCATGGCCCTTGTCCATTATTTTCTTCATATTTTTTTTTTCTCTAGTGGTGTTAGAAAATACCATTAACTTTTAGCTTAAAAAATTCATGGTTGTCTAACTTAGGACAAGGTACTCAAATTTTTTGTCTTCTTCCTTTTTTTTCCAAAAAGGAAAAGGTGGAGAGATAATTTGAAAGGAGTTTCGTCAACAAATCTAACCTACTGATAGTATTAATTTTTTTAATGTTAGATCAAGTTAAAATCACATCAGATTGAAAAAATATGTATAAGAGACAATTTTTAATATAAATCTGATAACTGAAAATAAAGAACTACTTGTGGTTCATTTTTTCTGGTCCTACCAGAAAAATTTCCTAATTTAAATGGTATGTATAAAACTAGTACGATACTATATCTTCATCCATATTTTCTTTGATGGTATGTATAAAACTAGTACGATACTAAGTCTACATCCATATTTTCTTTGAAATTTCAATATTATATCTAAATTGTACATTCATGTCATTTATATTATCTAAAATTTACTCTATTAATGTTTTTAACTTTACTATCTTCATTTAACATTTAGAAATGACTATAATTAACACAGCGGCTAAGATAAGAAACACAGCATCTAAATCAACAGAGGATTTGAGTTCCTAGATAGAAGACATTCACACAAAGCTTCAAAATCCTTTATGTAAACTACGTGAAGTACCAAATTATAATCGTTTATATAAGGAGAGAATAAGGTGACCAATCAAAGCGAAACACATAATATTAAAAAGCAATTGCTTTGAGTTTTTGAGAGTCCTTTATGTAATTAAACTTTGAGAATAAATAGACATATTGAGGGATCAATTTTCAATATTTCAAATTGGTGGAATTATCTTCAGTTATATATATAATGGACATGTAAACGAATGAATACTAAACAATAACTATATATATTTTGCACCAAACTTAAATCCGCTTGTACGTACCCCCCAGCTTTAGCAAAACACAACAAACACTTGTGAATTTTTTTTTAGTTATTTACCTTTTTTACCCTCTGATCTAGGCTTATTTAAAAAGTATACATTTAATTTTTAATCTTTTCAAATATATACCATTAAATTATGTTTAATAGGTTAATGTCTACCGTTTCTCAAGCTCAATTTTAACCATTTAAATGACACAAATACCCTTAATGAGAAAAATAACAAATTCTATATAATTATTTTTTATGAGTAAAAAGAGAAAATGAAAAAGAAATTAGAGTATCTAAAAAAAACGTCTTTTTTCCTCAGGGTGTCGTCTTCCTCCATCACTGATGCTCGTCTCTTGGTTGTAGACAAGTGGCGAAATAAGAGCCCCGTTCATTTCACCGATTCAAGTTTAAAATTTGAGTTTTATTACAGTAAAAAGCTCTCATAAATAATCACATCTAACTTTTTTACTGCAGTAAAAAACTTTCACATAAAGTCATATCTCAACTCAAATCAGTGAACTAAATGGGCCCAAAGTGAATGTGAGATTCGTGAAGGTTCGGTGTCACGTAGCGAGATTCGTGGCTCACGAGAAGGCCTTGTGGCGACATATATGTTACGGGTAGGGAGCTCATCGTCATGTCCTGAGAGTTGGGGGAAGGGCTTTGTCGTCGACTCGCGAGATCCCAAGTGGGGTGGCCCTTGCAGTTGAGAGGAAGGAAGTTGATCGTCGTAACTTGCCCTCTCTTAGTTTTTTCAATTTTCACTATTGTTATTTCCGGCGAGAAAGAGAAGATTCGTTGGCAACTATATTTAGTTTTTTCTCTTTCTTCTTTTTTTTTGGATAAATTTTATAAATTTCCCCTGAACTTTGTCATTTATGTCAACATGCTCCCTGAACTTTAAAATGTGCATGTTATGTTCCTGAACTTTGTCACTTGTGTCAATATATCCCTTGAGATTAACTCTGTTAAGTTTTTTTTTAATGGAAATGCTTTTAAATGTCCCATAAACTTTATCATTTGTGTCAATATAACCACTGAACTTAAAAATGTACCTGTTTTGCCCCCCAAACTATGCTATGTCTCTAACTTTTTTCCCTCCATCTTGATTATATCAGTTTTTTGAACGAAAATGTTGATATGACTATTAAATTACTAATAAGTTATGATAATTGAGGTTTATTGAATACTTTCTCCTCTAAAAATATTTGTTAAGCACCAATTCTCAAAACATTAGTTAATTAGAGGTAATAAAAAGGAAAAAAAAATGAGGAGCAAATATGTATAATGTAATGAATTTTGTTAGTTTTTTCTTTAATATTTCACCTAGATAGAAGTGCTCGACATAAAACATATTTATGCTTTATACATATATAGCATTTCTAAATCTAAATATATTCATGCCATTTATTTTATTGTATCTTTTAAAAAAAATCAACACAAATCTTGAGAAACCCATTAACTTAACAAACTTTAATGGTCAAATATCATAGATAATTAGTAATTTAATAGTCATATCATCGTTCAAAAAACTAAAAGAATCAAGATGGAGAGAGAAAAATTAGAGACATATCATAATTCGGGGGGTAAAATAGGTACATTTTAAAGTTCATGAGGCATATTGACATAAGTGACAACGTTTAGGGGGTGTTTATAAGTATTTACATAAAAAAACCTAATGAAATTAACATCAGGAGACATGTTAACACAAGTGACAAAGTTCAAATGGCACAACATGCACATTTTAAAGTTCACGAAACATGTTGACACAAGTGATAAAATTATAGAGAATTTATAAAATTTCCTCTTTTTATTTTATTTTACATATTCCACTATATGGATCATCATTAGGATGTTTAAATTTGATCAGTCAATAATCTGTGTGTTCGTGTGATAGAGAAATAAAACCATGGTGCATTTTGAGATTTTTTTTTTTATTTAATTTGCCTTGTTGCTGATTTTTGTTCTCGGAGATTCGTCACCAATCGGAGTTAATGGCAAGGAATGATGCGGTAGAATATCTCAAGGTCAAGGGTTCTTTGAAATTTGATGTTCTTTTTTAAAATTTTAGAAGTTTTTTTTTTTCTTTTCCTTTTCCTCTGTATTTATTATTTTAGATTTTTTTTAAAGGATTTTTATATCATTTTAATGGTCAAAATTCATGGTTAACTGAGAGAGGATAGACATTTATCTCTTAAATCTAATTTAAAAGTATATATTTAATAATATAAAAAATGAAATGTGTACTTTTTAAATAAATTTAAAATAGGTATAAAAAGATAAATAACTCTTTTCAAAAAAAGATTAAAAAAAAAAAAAGAACGAAACATTATGAGTAGTTTATAGCTTCGGTTTGTCTGCAGCCTTAGGATGTTTGACTGCTTCTTGAATTAGTAGATTATTCCGAGAGGAAATGTGTTGTGAAAAGGTGGATAAATATTAAATAAAAGATGATATGGTATATAAAAAAAATACAACGTGGATTAGTTTTCATTAAAGCAATTTTTATGATGTATATATATCATTATATCGTCTACTGATTTGGCCGCAAGGATTGTTCGGTTGTTCCAATAATGTAATAATAACTTTAAGTACTGATATTTGGAGATTTATGTGTAGAAAAATAAATCATTACATCTTAATTAAAAACTTTTTATTTGGTATAATTTTTTAATTTAATGTGATTTTAATCAAATTTAATCACTAAAAATAAATACTATTGATAAAATTAGATCTTATTATAGTAGGACCATTAATATTTCTAACAAAAAAAAAATCAATATTAAGATAAACTTTAACCCATTAGATCTTACATCGTTTTGAGGAATTTGCACTAGTAAATAATCTCTTCACTAATTCATATTTTTTTCTTTACTATCTCACATAATAAATCATTTATTAGATTCCATGACCCATATTAGAGTTTCATCCTTTCTTTTTTCCTGGATATTTCTCATTCATTTATATTGATTGGGTATCAGAATAGATTTGACACAACAAAAAGAAGACCAACTGATCCCACATTGATAATTGACAGCTACCAATAAAGCGTGCGCCTAATAACCGGCTTGAAATTCCTAAAATAACATTTTATTTTACGAAAAACTTTTTAGTAGTGCACAAATAATTTTACATCGTTGATTCGTATTTTTTCATGGAATTATGTAATTAGAAAAATAATGCAATTATGATATAATCGACCGTTTAAAACTTGTCTTTATCATCTTAATTTTTTTTTCTTCATATTCTATCATATAATCTTTCAGTTGTTTAAAGAAATTTCACGGCGGAAATTATTTCTTTTCTTGTTGGTAGGATTTGTTATTTTAATTATTAAATTATCCTTTCGATGATATTTATTTTTTTATAAAAAAATTTATGATTGAAATAATTTTATGGGGCGCGCTCTAAAATTTTAGAGGAAGAGTTTTTTTTTTGTAATTTTTTTAATTTTTTTAAGAACAAAGCTCTAATACTGGTCACCACCAAGGACATTTGAGACCCAAAATATTATCCCTATCTGACGTGGCACAGTCACGGTTCTGCAACATCAGAAATATCCGGTCCCTTCCTTACTGGAATATGGGCGACCTTTCCCCGCCATAATTTACCACGTCTAAAAAAAAAGAATAAGAGCAGTCAGCAGATGACTTATTTCGTTGGGGCCCACAAGTTTTCCCCCACGGCCCACACGTCCGCATCAGACACCGCAGAATTATCGCCCCTCGTGGGTCCCACGCACCACATCCCCCATCCGATTTCATCGCTTTTCATTTGATTGACAGACAAAAAAAGAAAATCAAGTAAACAAACTAAAAAAATTGTCTAAAAACAACAAAAATGAAAATCAAAAGTATTTACGAAAAAGTCCTGGCAGCAGTGAAATTACAATTTTGCCTCCTTCGTTCTTCCTATAAATTACATCCCCACCCCACCGTTCTCTATCCCATGTCCGAGCTCTTTTCAACTTTCTAGCTAGACAGAGAACTTTCTCGTTAGAGAGAGAATTTTCTCGCCCCGTCCTTTTTCTTTTCCTTTCGTTTTTCTAGGAAAACAAACAGAGAGAGAGAGAGAGAGAGTTTGCGATGTTGGGCGTGTTCAGCAACTCGGTCGTGTCTCCGCCGGACGAGCTGGTCTCCGCCGGCAGCAGAACCCCATCGCCGAAGATCACGGCGGCGGCTCTGGTCAACCGCTTCGTAGAGACCAACGCCAGCACCGTGTCCATTCAGGTCAGCGATCAGGCTCAGCTCGCCTACTCTCACCACAAAGAGTCCGCGTTGCGACCGAGGTAAGATAAAACAATACTGCTACGCTAATCACCGTCTGGTTAGCCTCTACTGTATCTTAATCTATCTTCATCTACTTGATCATAGATGTCTGAGTTACGTGATCAGTTTGATGAAATTGTCCCTGAGCGTCTGATTTGTGGAATTACTCCGGCAGGCGACGGAGAGAACATAGTAATTAATTAATTACTGTTTAGAGTGGTTAATTAAATTAATCAGCTGTTTTTGCTTGTAATTTGCATGACCAGAAGTTTCACTAATTATACAATTATTTTATGAAGTTAATGGTTGAGCGACACGCGTCATAGTGGGATGGAAACCATGAAAAAGGCTTAAATTGAAATTAAATTTGACATCCAATCAAAAATCCTACAAGCGCTGAGATTCAGCTTTCTCATGTTTAGTTTCTAGAGAAGAAAGTATGCGCCGTTTATTTCACAATTTTAAATTTTTAGAGTAAAAAATTTTAAAAAAATATTATATTTAATTTTTTTTATTACAGTAAAAATTTAAAAAAAAAAATTTTTACATCTTAATTTAAATTAAAAATTTAAATTCATAAATAAATGAGATAATTTTTTTTTTTTTTTCATTTTTTGGAACTCGGTATTTCTTTTCCTTTATTTTTGTGTTAAAATACACGTAAAGAAATCGAGAATTTATTTATTTCTCAAGTTTTGGAGATTTGATGGTTAGGAGAGCGATGGCCATGATTTTAGAGCCGTGTGGGCCATGGCGTTGATCAGGTTTTGATTATCGATGGAAGCTTTGGAGTTTTGTTGGGTTAGGTTTCTCTGGCATGACCTCCAGGGCACCTTATCAAGATTCTTTGACTTGATTAGTCTCGAGAGTCGTTTCACAAGTTGATCTGACACGTGGCAGATCAGAATACTGAAGTAGGTCTAGATACAGTGATACACCTACCCGGACGGCAAAGATGATGGCTTAACGTAGAGCTGTCGTTTTCTATTAATAAGTGAGGCTTGTTCATTTCGGTCATTTTATCAATTTAATTTTTTAATTTTAATTTTATTATAATTAAAAATTCTTATAAAAAGTTATTATTTAATTTTTTTTATAATAAAATTTTTTTATATAAAATTTCATCTCAATTTAAATTAAAATTTTTTAAATGTAACTATTCTGCGAGTTTTTAAAATTTAAATTTTAAACTCAAATAAAAAAAACAAGCCTTAATTTCGTAAACTAGACTTAAGTATGTGGTGGTTTTAGTTGTTGAAGAGCATTGCTCAAGTGCAATCGAACCCATTTTAAGAAAATAGCGATCACCGTTTAATTGTGGGTCTTGTGGCAATCTCTCTCTTTTAGGAAAAATCAAATGCTTGGGACCATAACAACCAGAAAATGGGCTCAGTTGGCCGTTGTGACTTTGTTTTTGTAGGTAGTGTTGAGTACCATTAACGCTTTTACTATTAATCATTTTTTATTTCTAATTATTTGTTTTTTTTAATATATCTAAAAAAACAAATAATAGGGATTTTCATTTCAGTAAATATATATTTTAAAAAACGTTATATGTAGAAAATGTTAGTTTTTTAATAGGTAATTTTTAAAAATACTATTTAAAATAGAGTTCTCTTTTATTTTTATTCCTTAATATTAATCCATATATTTTTATCTTTTAATAAGTCAGGTGCTTTAGTAGATAGACTCTGTAATTTTCTTTTTTTAATATAATATTTTACATGCGAGATACTTTTTTCATACCCTATTAGATGTAGAATTTTTTATATTAAGATATGAAAAAATGTATATTAAATAAATGAGTCCTTCATTAAATTTTGTGAAATTGTTATTTTCCTTAATTTGATTTGATATGATGTTGATGTTTTGAACTGTGTTGTCTGAAAATAATACTTTTTTCATATTGTACCACACAATTTTCTTATTTATAAACCACTCATCTCGTTTCTCCTGAAAAGATTTTGTAATATCTCTTATTTATTTTTCTTTGCTTGAAGTTTAGTGATTTAGATATCACACTAGATAAAATCATAAATGCATATGATTTTTTTTATATTATTTTCTTGATAGTATTACCCGGAATACCAACTCTAGCTCTAATGGTTTTTACCAATTTATATGATAATGAATTGTCATCTTTTCAGTCATAAGTAACAATATCGTATTTTTATTCTTTTCTTAAAGTGGGATAAGGTTGGGGTTGGAGAGACCACATGGTATGGTAGTTTGTACCATGCAATATTTACTACTATTGATTTTATCTTCTCTTTATAGCTAATTAGCTGGCTGAATGCCTTTTCCTTAGTGGTTGTCCCAATCATGGTTCTGTGCTAGGATTCCTGATAGAAATAATAACAAGACGTGACATTTACTTTAATAACATGTCATAACAAAAGGAAAATAAAAGATGTGACATTTTCACCCATTTTATGGTTTGCCCTCAAAGGAAAAGGGCCTTGGATTAATGATTAGTATCTTATGAATTAAAATTGCAATGGAGTCAATAGTTCAAGAAAATTATGCCAGCAGTTTGGGCCTTTAAAAAAAAATTTGTAAAAAAATAGAAAATTTACTCTTAAAAGTATATGAGTTTGAATCTTATCATTTACTCTCAATAAATACTTATTTATTAATGTAATTATTTGACCGAAAAGGTTATGAATCAAGCTCATGCACGTTCAAGAGAATTTGTCAAGATTATCCTTTAATTGTTACTTGAATTGTGTGCCAATTGAATTTGTATCGGCAAATCTCTTATCAACTTCAAATTTTTTACACTGTTTGGTAGGAGGGAAAAGAAATAAGATGGAGAGAAAAAAAAAGATGAATGATAGAAAATAAGAATGATTTTTTTTTATTATTATTATCATTATCAAGAGGATATTTGCACAACATAAGGTCCAACTGCTATGAATTTTTTGGAAATGGGCAGATCATTTGCTGTCAAGGATGAGATATTCTGCTTGTTTGAGGGAGCACTTGACAACTTGGGGAGCCTGAGGCAGCAATATGGACTTGCCAAGTCGGCGAACGAAGTGATTTTGGTCATCGAAGCCTACAAGGCGCTGCGCGACCGGGCGCCTTACCCTCCCAGCCATGTTGTTGGCCACCTAAGTGGCAGTTTTGCTTTCATAGTCTTTGACAAGTCCACATCCACCTTGTTTGTGGCTTCTGTAAGTCATCCATACCCCCCCCCACCTAGCACAATTCCTTGGTGAACAAGCTTAGTAAATCCTTAGTTTGGTTTTGGTCTCCTAACAACAATTTCTTTTTTTTTTTGGTTGGTGGGATTTTGACAGGATCAATTTGGCAAGGTTCCTCTCTATTGGGGAATCACTGCTGACGGATACGTGGCATTCGCCGACGACGCAGAATTGCTCAAGGGTGCTTGTGGCAAGTCACTTGCTTCATTCCCTCAAGGTGGGCAGAGAGTGTGCTTGTAGGGAATGGGATATGTGCCTTTGGCCAGAATTTTGGATTTGCATCTTATTCTGTTCCTCTTTAAACCATCAAAACTGAACAAACCAACATGTATATTACTAGGATTCCAGTTTCAAAAGCAACTTTCCCTTTCACCTTTTTTCTTTTTCTTTCTATTCTATGTGAATTTTTGTTGACAATGGTATCATTCTATGGTCAGGATGTTTCTTCTCTACAACAGTGGGAGGACTCAGAAGTTTTGAGAATCCCAAGAACAAGATCACTGCTGTGCCTGCTACTGATGAAGAGATCTGGGGTGCAACATACAAGGTATCACAACCAAGTAGTAAAATATACTTTGCCTTTTAAGGTTCCCTAAAACAAATTTTAACCAAGAATTAATTCAAAATCTAGAAAACTCAAGATCCCTAAAGACCATATTTATAAGGCAAAAATACATATATTTTTAGTGGCAAAAAATTGCTTAGCTCTTGACTTGGTGTGGGTCAACATTCCCATTCCCTAATTTGACATGACAAAAGGATTATCATTTCATTTTCCACATTTTTTTTTTGTGTGGAAATAGATACCAACTTTAGCAAAACTCATAACAGCCACAAATTATTATGATTTAATACCACTTATCTTTTTTATTTGGTGGTTGAAATCACAGGTGGAAGGCCCAGCGGTTCTTGCAGCCACAGAGTTCTAGATCTTCCTTGACAAATCATGTGAGGTTTTTATATGGTTGAAATTGCCAGACAAATCTATGTAGGCCATGTATAAATACCTGGTAAAGTTTTTGGCTGTCGGTAGAGAGCGGATGTATGGCTAAAAACAGCTCTGTGTCGTTTATGTAGTTTATTTTTTTTCTTTTTTGTGTCGTTTATGTAGTTGCTCTCTAAAATTGGTCTTTTTACTCTTGGAGCTTGCCGTTGTACAGCTACTCTTTTTTTTTTCTTCTTGTGTAATAAAATGTCTGTATGCAAAAAACAGCTTAAAAAAAAAAAAAAAAAAAAGTCTGCTGAAATTAAAATTTCTTTCAATTTTTGTCAGAGTATTAGTACGTGGCCTAACCCACTAGTTATGATTGTCAACAATAATTGGAGACTTGTGCAAGTTGGCGACTATAAGGTCTTTAATCTACGTGGGCCAAAGAAATTATTTTCTAGTATAATATTCAAGAATGGTCAATAATTCAAAAGAAAACTTGTCCCAGTACAATGTTCCACTTTTCCTTTCAAATATACATACATATATATATATATATATATGTGTATAATATATACAAGAGTATAAATATATATATAATAGAACAGCACACGAAATTTTCACCGCATATGGCTTCTTGAGGACTTTAAATAAGATCGGGTCAATTTTATTTTATCTTGATATATTTATAAGATGGATAAAGTCAAAATTTATTATTAGATTCTGAATTAAACTAATTTAATTTTGTCTGTTCTATTTTATAAAAAAATATAAAAATAAAAGATTTCATCCTTTATTTAATAATTTCAATATTTTCCTTTTTCCCTTCATATATATATATATATATAATATATACAAGAGTATAAATATATATGTATATAGAATACATCAATTTATTAATCAAAGGTGCAAATAACATACGAGAGTATAAATATAAGGCAGAAGTGAGTAATTTAAATAGGAAATTAATCTAATTGGAGGACGTTTGGTTGGAGGATTCAAACCATGTGATTCGAATCATTTTTTATTTACGTGAATTTTTTGTGAAAAAAAATACTGTAACGAACCATGAATTATGATTCGAATCAAGAAACGAATCCCTCCACTAAACATTCTTACGATATGACTCCATATGTCAAAAAGGTGCAAATAGATAATATGGTCGTGAAAGATACAAAACTTATTTGGAAGCAAATGATACATAATATTGAAAGGAATGGATTTATTTCGGTTCAAGAAATGTAAAAACATTAAACTTTTTTAAATACTACGTTGTACCTGCAATAAAGCATTACTTGTGTCTTATGACCATCAACATCATAAATCTGTTCTGGAGTGAATTTCAAAGACAAAGCGATGCCGTTTCATAGCTTTACCAACATTAATGGAGTTATTTGCCTAAACAATCTGTAATTACCAATTAGCTAAATCGTTAACGCAAATATATTCTACACTAAAGAACTAGTACCGACACTTTTGAATGCTAAATTGCGTAGAGTTATTTGCCTAAACAATCTGAGTTAATTAGTTTTGGTCGCACGTCATAGTAATTATTCCTATGCATCTCACGAAATATATATATATATATACATATATATATATATATATATATATATATATCTGTGTGTGTGTGTACCCTACGCGAATTCTAATTGGGTTTGTTTTGCTATAAACCATGAGGTGAGGTTGATGCAATGACGCATGGTATAACATGTAATAAGTTTTTGAGGTCTTTTACCTAACATCTATGCCTATGACCAGATAGCAAAAAGAAAAATAAGATATGCTAGTACCGGTTTGAGTTTTTTAAAATTTTATAAGACAATATGAATAATACAGAAACATAAAATAAAAGAATACAAGAGAAATGGTATCGCGATTCGGTAACACCCTACTTCGCGGGGCCACACCCAGATGATGAACAATCCACTAAGAACTCTTTTACAATTCAATTGGACTTAATCTACCCGAGACTCCTTCTCTAAGAAAACGCCTATGAACTTGCAATTTCCCAATTGACTCGAACAGCGAGATCCCCTCGACTTTTGAACATTGGAATCCTTCCAACTAAGTTTTTCTCCTGAAAAACATTCAAATCATCTCTTTGAATACAAGCGCTCACCCCTGTCTCACAACCCAGCAAAAACTCATCAAATCATCTCTTCAATTAATTCGCTGAACCAAATCTGTTGGAGATCCTTGTTGCAACAATAACTGCAACATAGTTGTCACGGCCAACTTTCTCAAAACCAGATGAATCAATCTCCTTTCATTCTGAAATCTTTCCAAAACTGATAAACGAACCTGGACACGTTCTTAGGCGACATAGGAAGATCTTCCAGCTCAATTTTTCATCTTTGAATCAATAGTTGACTTACAAAAATATAAACTAAAACAAGTTTTCAGATCTTTTAGTAACCTTCCATAAAAAGCTAGCCAGTTGCACATCTATTTTCAAACACAATCAACCAGCCAAACATTCTTAAAATAATGCCAATCAAATACGATTAGAATCAATACACAAATTGAGAAATAAATCCCAACAATCTCCAGAAATAAATCCCAACAAGATATATGATGTTACAAACCCTTTACTCAAAGTTCCTTTGACGAAAATGTTCAAACAGTTATTACTCAAAGTTATTATCTCTTAAAGAAAATGTTCAAACAATTATTACTCAAACTTCCTTTAACGAAGTCTTTTGATATTCTGAGGTTAAAAGAGAGAGTTTCTCTGATAGGCTAACATATCAATAGTAGATATTTAAGTTTATGTCGAGTTTAACGGGCCGGCTCAAAACCTGCCATAGTTGATTTGGGCTCGGCTAGGTCCGAATCAGGCTAAAGTTTTGAGCCCAAAAGTTTATTTAGACTGAACTGGCCCGGCCTAGTACCTTCTTTTTAAATATATATTTTTAAAAAATACCTTATAAAATTTCGGACTGGCCTGGATCAGCTGGGTTGTCATTCTCCTTTTTGGGGCCGGATGGCCCAACCTGAAATTTTCATTCGGGCCGTTTGGCCCAAATTGAAATTTTCATTCGGGCCGTCGAGCCCGGACTTGGTAGCCTGAACTTTCACCTGTAATTAGTTGGATCAATTTTTCTAATCGTTAGATATGAATAAAGTCAAATTAAATTTAAAAATTATATAAATCTAACGGTTAAAAAAATTGATCTTATCTGTATGTCAACCTACTAGATAAATTCTCTTAAACTATCTCAATATTCCAAAATAATTAAGAACCAACCTAATAAAATAAATTGCTAAACACAAATTAGACACGAGTATGCCATCAAAGACTAACTTGTCTAAGCACCAAGATGGTTGGATCGTGACGTTAAAAGAATTAGTTGGATCATGGATTTTTTTAAAGAGGGAGACAATTAAATCAAAATAAACAAAAAAAAAAAAAACTAAGAATTTGTTTGGCCTATCATTAAGTTTTTAGGTACTAAGAAGACATAAATAAAAACTAAACTTTTTAGTTAGTGCTTCAAATCACATATTTGAGATTAGTAGAGCAAAAATATAACTAGATTCACTAACAAATAAATTAAAATATAATAAAATTATTAAATTTTATAAATTAAAATATAATAAAATTATTAAATTTTATTGAAGTTTTAACTCAAATTTTCTTCTCAAAAGAGCTGTTTCTCGAAAGCTCTTACGGACCAAATTCTTGGTCTCAAAGTTCATCCAAACACTTCTTTTGGACCAAATAAATTAAAAACGATGCCAAACCAAGTAGGTGTAATCAAATGAAAGGGAAAGGAAAATAGTTTTGATATTATCTTATTGTACATAGGAGGGGCAAAATGGTCAGAGGAGATAAAAGTCAAACGGAAAGTTATAGTTTTTTTGGCTAATCAAAACGGAAAGCTATAGTTGAGAAGACCAACTAAACTGCTTTTTCATAGTGGGAAGTCGCAGATTACATTAAACTCTTCCTCATCTTTAGTCTTTCCACTTCCACTCCACTTCCCCACCCAACCGCTTTTATTATTTTTCCTTATTTATTAATTTCCAAATCAAACTCATTACTTTCCATTTTATTGACCCCCCCAAAAAAACCAAAGAAAAAAAAAGGTTCAGACTTTATACTTGATATATATTTCTCCTTTTGTTTTCCCCAGTACTTCTTATTAATTTTCCTTCCTTTTCTTTTGCAAATTCTTAGGGTTCTTTTATTAGTTGTTGAAGAAGACTCAGAATTAGAAGCGAAACAGAGATATAAAGGTACTTTTCATTTTGTTTTTTTTTTTTTGTTTCCCAAGTATGTATTTTTTTTTTCATCAAGAATTTGTTTTGGTTTGCTTTGGTTTGAAGGGTCCTCATCTTTTTTTTTCTTTTTTTTTTTTCAACTTAGTTTGGTTATGTTCTTTTATAGTAATTATATGTTAATGGGAATTTTGATATTAATTCGTGGGAGTTGGTATCTTAGAGAGAAATTACTAGGAATTTTGTCAGGGTTCATGAACCCTAAAAAAAGTTTGATTGGCTTGATGATTAATTGACTTGTGTTTATGTACACGTGGGTGTCTATATAATTAAATACACACACACACACACACACACACATATATATATATATATATATATGTCTATATGTATGTATATGTGTGTGTAAATTAGCTTAAAACAGCCAGAATATGGTTATAAGTTGGTGTTGTTGTTTACCTAAGATGACTTAGTGAGTTGGTGATCAAAGGTTTAAGCTTAGTCCCAGTTCGTTTTAAGTTGTAAAAATACTTATGTGAATGTAAATTATTGCAGAATTATACCTTTTTTTTTCCTTTGAAATTGACTAGTTTCTGTATGGGATCAAGGCTTTATTTAGTTTTTGGCTGTAGATAGATAGGTTGGATTGGATCATGTGATATGAAAGTCCATGTTTTTGTCTCTTACAACTATAAAGTCAAGCTCGTGATTTAAAGAAATCTGGTGAATCCCTTTTTAGCAATTTCAATTGGCCGCGTCGATTGGATTGTCGAAGCTTGATGTTTCGATATCTCTCGCTAAAACTTTTGATCCAGCCTAACTATCAAGGATTCCAAAAAAAAAAAAAAAAAAAAAAAAGCATTTGTTATTTTCAGAAGTTTATTTCATTATTATTATTATTATTATTATTATTTGGATTGCAGCAGAAGAGTTGATACATAGAAATTCTTTGATCCAGCATAACCATCATGGATCAGCAAGGGCATGGACAACGCGCAGCAATGGCGGTGGTTGGTAGTGGAGCTCAGCCTTCGTACGGTGTAAACCCATACCAGTCTAGCAAGTTGCTGGGGTCCTCTGGTCCTGGATCAGCCGGGTTGTTGCAGGGTCAGAACCAGCCTGCAGGTCCCTCTGCCTCTCCTCAGCTCGCGCAGCACCAGCTCGCTTACCAGCACATGCATCAGCAGCAACAAGAGCAGCTGCAGCAGCAGCTCCGGAACTTCTGGACGAGCCAGTACCAAGAAATCGAGCAGACGAGTGACTTCAAGAACCACAGTCTGCCTCTTGCTAGGATCAAGAAGATTATGAAGGCTGATGAGGATGTGAGGATGATATCAGCTGAAGCCCCGGTCATATTCGCGAGGGCCTGCGAGATGTTCATCCTAGAGCTGACGCTGCGTTCCTGGAATCACACGGAAGAGAACAAGAGGCGGACGTTGCAAAAGAATGACATCGCAGCAGCCATCACTAGAACCGACATATTCGACTTCCTGGTTGATATTGTCCCGAGAGAGGATTTGAAAGACGAGGTGCTTGCATCCGTTCCTCGAGGGAGTCTCCCTGTTGGAGGACCGGCTGATGGTGTTCCTTACTACTACATGCCGCCTCAGCATGCTCAGCAGGTTGGTCCGCCGGGGATGATTGTCGGGAAGCCTGTGATGGATCAATCTGTTTGCGGCCAACAGACTCGCCCTTACATCGGTCAGCCATCTTGGCCATACCAACAGCAACCTCCCACTGATTGAGTGGAAGAACTAATAAGGAAAGGATATAACTTGAAGGACATACCTGAAAGAGAATGTGAATTTAGTATCATAGTGTTTTGCAGGGTCAAAAATCAGTAGTGCTTGTCTTGGATAGAATACAAGTTAAAAACACTTTACTAGTTTAGTAATGCATACTCATAGATGGTGCTTGCTGTTAATACGTGATAAAAGCCCGTTAAAAAGGTGTTTGTTGTACTGTAGATAATTATATATCTATCTATCTATCTATCTTGTAAAATTAAAAGGGTCTTCTCCTATGTTTTCTCATTCTTTTCAGCACCAAGTCGCCTGTTTCATTGCGTTTTGATATGATGATTGATTTGTATTTTCTTTTGCCATTATGAAGATAATAAATGTGTGTCAGTATTTGGTAAGTTTGTGTTTTTTGTTTTTGTTGTGTTTTTTTTTTTTGGTTTTTTTTTTCAGGGGTTGTTTTTTTGCAACGAAAACTCAGAAAAAATTTAAACTCGAGTTACAATTTTATTCAAGTTCATATTCTTTTGTAAAATTTGAGTTTGAATTTGAGTTTGCGGCTAAACTCGAGTTCAAGTTTCCCTTTCAACTCGAGTTCATAAACTCGAACTTAATTAAATGAACATTATTTTTTCTATTCTTAAAAATGTCATAACTTTTTTGTTTTAATTCTGATTGAGATGATTTTTTTTTATGCATTCACAACGAAAAGACGAATAAAATTTCACCCATATACCCTATTAAAATTTTTCACTACCATTGAGTTTTTATTAAAATACTATCTAAATATAAATTTAAGTTTTGATCCATCTAATACAAACTTAAATAGATTCTCAATTTAAATCATAATTTAAATGTGTACATCTAAACGCAAACTTAAGTTACAATTTCAACTCAAATTATAACTTAAATTCAACTCAAGATCATCACTCAAGTCACTTTAACTCAAAGTCACTAGTTGACATTTCAAAAAAAAAAAAAGAAGAAGTACGTGGTCACTAGTTGAAAACCTAAGAGTGTGGTGAAATAGATGGTGGCTTTATAGTGTCGGCAGAAGATGATTGGAAAGCCTTAGCTAAATTAAATATGAGATTGTTTCATAGGTTTGGTTTCAACAGTGTGGTTTCAACTCCAATTTAAACTTTTTTGTTTCTTATAAAATATAAACTTCTGTTTAAACTTTTATGTTCAAACGGGACATATATATTATAATGGTTACCAAAATATCATAGGTTCGTCCATATCACTGTTTCTGTCGTTTTTGGAGGTCCGTTTTCTAGTTTCAAGGCCTCACTGCTTCCTTCTTTGTCGAGTTCCAAAGGTCGATTCAGCTAGCATCATCAGGCGTATTTTAATTTTACCCAAAACGACAATTAAAAAAAAAAATCACATTTGGATATCGATTCATGTGATCAGATTTGCTCTCTAGAAAACTATTGAGCTTCTCCCTCCTGTGCTTGTATGGTTTCTGAAACATCATTGCATTTGTAATTCATGGGAATTGACCCTTGTACGAAAACCAATCATTCTTCACAACTCAAAACCAAACCTTAAAAAAAAAAAAAAAAAAGAAAAAAAAGAAGAGTAGTCTTTCTTTTCACAAGAGAAGCTGAACACTGGAAGAAGTAAAATTATATATATATTTTTTTTATTTTTGGCCATGGAGACAACACTCAACAGACAGCAGCGTCAATTAACCGGACAAATATCCTCCAAACTGCAATGGAGAAAATAAAAAACTTTTAGAGTAAGATACCAACAATTAGCACTCTTACAAGAGTTCCATGTTTTTGACAAAATAAAGTTGTTTACCTTCTACCCAAGTACTCAATGATATCAGTAGTGAGGGTTGATCTTTTCTTATCCTCGAAAGCAAGCGAAGCGGCCTTCCTCAACAACGTCGATCCAGCGACGCATCCTAATATCGTGGGATTCTTTGGACTGTTCCAGTGCATAATATAAACATGTAAATGCCAATTTGTGAGGCAAGATTATCATGGAACAAAGATTTATATAGGGTTTTTGAACTGTAGAACCTTATGCTTGTATCCCAATCTGGAGCCGCCCTTAGTTTCCGAGCCCAAGATATGAATACTGCGACACTGAAACAAGCAAAAAGGTCGCTTATCTGAGACTTAAATTTAGAGCATCCCTGACTTTTTAACTCCTAGAACTGAGATGAGAAGGGATAAATCTAGGTTGAAAAGTAAGTTTCATAAAAGGCAAACTCTTTCCAGTTTCACATTTAAACACTCACCTTCCAGAAAGTATATCACCCTGACCGCCACAACGTCGAGGAGAACCATAGATGCTCACTGATTTGACTGCATAATAAATAGCGATGGTTTGAAAATCAATCCTACTTGAGGACCAGGAATACTTACATTCCCTAACCAAGTGCTAATGTAGATATGTTTATACACATCAATAGAATAAAAATGCATATTATCCAAGCAAGAACTTCAAGGACATCTTATCAACAAAAGGAACAAAGAGACGCATGCTTACATACCTGTCTTGCCATCAGTAATGAGGTCAGATTTTCCTTTCCGAAGGATAGTTACACCACCAATTCTGACCAAAAATGGTTTCACAATTCCGTAAATTTAGGTTCGATTAGAGAGTAATTAATCACTGACAGAACTACTGCACCATCGTAAAAGTGGTACATTGCCTAAATAAAGTGACGTTAGAACATCTCCTGTGCTCCCAACATTATCAAGTCCTAATAACCGGAATATAAATGCGGATGAAATCCTAAAAACACGCTTTCAACACAAAGGAAGCTTCAAAAAGAAACTCACTGTTCAGCAAGAGAGAGTAATTGCCCATGAGAGTCTTCGTCATTTACTTCACAATTTAACACTTTCTGTATTAGGCGCTTGTATTCATTTACATTCGGGGTCAGGACAGCCAAGGGATAGTCGCTAACAAGATCAAGACAATTTGTAACAAGAAAGAGTCCATCCTGGGGAAGACCATTCATCAGTTAACTAATTCAAATTCCCATACTAGAAGTCACACGTAGATATTGAATCATAAAGTATGCGTCACAAATCAGGTACACTCTTTTGGTTACATACCCCATCTACAACAATTGGGACACTAGATTCTCTTGCGTGCTTCATGATCCTGCTCACACAGTCCTGAACATTTCAGTCAATTCTTAGTATCATATGTGATAGGATTCGATATGAGATCAAACCAGATCAAGGTAAGACAGAGTGAAACTAGTGAAAGTAGAGCTTAAGTTGTTTCTACATTAAGTATCAACTCTAATCTTGGAGAGAACATTCATTTGTCACGCATTCAAAACTCGGGGCATAAAAGATTAAGTTAATCTCACAATCGAACACTACAAGAACCAAAGAAAGCATTCAGTTTTGAACCCAGAAGATAGATTCAAGCCAACAAATGATTGTACTTCATTATGATTAGAAGCAAATTTGTGAACACATTGCCACATTTCATCACGGCTCCAGTGAGTGTCACGATTTTTGGATTCCAAAAGAGTGTGAGACCAGCAATATACCCATTTATATTCTCTTCTCAAGCCAAGCCAATATCATAAACCACCCAATCTATCATATCCCCAGATTTTTTAGCAAGAGATTTACAAACATGTCTGCCTGATGTGTATGATCTTATCAATATAGATGCCTGGTACTTTAGCTGTAACGAAACAAGAAGAGACCAAATTCACATGCAGATACTATAATTCTTGAGTCTAACTGTCTCAAGGTTACTTTTCTAGATACGAGAATGGATACGTCAACAAACCCAGAAACTAAAGCATACACAAACAGTGTCCGTACAACGAAAATAGTGTAGGCCATGCATCATGCTAGTGAAAGAGACAATGTGTGAACTAAAAGCCATAAAAGAAAAATATAAACTACACCGATAGAGTATAGTAACGTCCATGTCATCAACTGAATACATCAAGAAGAGCTAACCAGAAGAAATGGGTCCCTCCCAAGCCCCGGACCAACTACAAGACAGTCAAATCTTTCCATCCACTTGTCAACTTCAGCAAGAACTTTAGACGAGATGGAAGCTTGGTCCTCGTCCCTGAAAACATCATTTGCCAAAAACAGCAACAATAAATAATATAAACAGAGCTTCTTTGAAGGAAATGAGAAAGGAAAAAAGAAAAAAAATAATCACCCGACACTGTAAGATTCTTCTAAAATTGGATGTACAATTATCTCAGGGCTGTAACTTTTTATAACTGGAGCAGCGTCTTTTGTACAGAAAACATGGGACAAATCTGCACCCTGGGAGAAAAACAAAACGAAAAACATTAAAATGTACTTCCCATCAAACTAGAAGGTCATGTACACTACAGAAACAAAAGCAACAAAACTCTTCTTTTTCCCTTTTAGTTCACTATAAGCTACACGGTTTAGAGAAACCAAGAAGAAAATAAAACTCCACACACAATAGCAAAGAAAAAGAATGCAGAGGCACTAACAATTTTTAAAGCTGAAATAGCAGCAAAATATGGAGCACCAGTATATTCGCGACATCCACCTATGACAGCTATCTTTCCTGATAAACACAAAGAAACCAGAAACACACAAGCGTAAAGAAGCGCAATAACAATTGACACAGGATATTGAAAATCATTGATTCCTTAAATCCCCAATAGGAAATAAGAAAATAAGAAATTAAGAGGGGGAAAACCAGAAATCTCAATATTCACTCATCAAGTATTCTCTTGATTGAAATTACAAACTACCATATCATTAGGCAAACCAAATAACAAACTAGACAACTAAACCATAATAACAAGGGAACTTGCTAAATGCTAATGAGAAACTACCTCAAATAACATAATTCCTAATTTAAGAAAAACCAAAAAAATAATTTTAATCTCCATAATCTTTACTTCTAGTTCTTGTCTTAATAACACAATAGCATTGTAACAATCATCTGTAAACAGTTTCAACTAAGCAATCAGAAAAAACATAAATAGAATCAGTACAACTTATGAAACATGCATAAATGTGTATTCACACATATATATGTGTGGGTTTATATAAATCAAAATTCTAGTAAGTAGCAATCTTTTGAGCTTACCCGCTTGGCCCTTATGTTTACTTTGATCAAGAGTTGGAGTAATTGCTCTCAAAATGTTCTCAGAATCAGCTTCTGAAGTGGGCCCAGCCATGGATTTCACTCCTTGGATTCCCTTCTGATAAGAGGAGTAACCTCCAAGACACCTTATCAAAAACTCTTGCCTCCTAAAAACAGCTGGGGAAGCCAACATACAGTTTCTTGTTGCACTGAACCCAGAATTCACCCCAAGTTTCATTAACATCAGTGAGCTAACACCACTGCAAATCTCTCTCTCTCTCTCTCTCTCTCTCTCTCTCTCTCTCTCTCTAACTGAATCCACAAACTAAAACAACTGAAAATTTGATATCAAGAGGTTGTTTGATAAAAACGACAAACAAACAAAGCAAGTTACCAGGAAAAAAGTGAGTGAAAATGAGAATTAGTTGGATATTGTTTACACAGATTTACCAAAATATCAACTAATAAACAGGAACCCAATTGAGCAAAATTGCAAAGAACGTACCTTTAAGGGAAGTTCTGGAATCAAAGAAGCACCCAAGTTCTAAACGACGATCAAATATTATAGCCCACCGGAAAGGTTCACTGATATTCAGTGGTTCTTTTGCATTTTGGCTGTGGAATTATGAAAATGAAGATGAATTCTCAAGTTTGTGGAAGGGAAATTGGGTTTTTATTTGTGGAAACTGGAAACTGGAAACTGGGAACTGGGAAGAGTGGAAAAGTAGTAACAATCAGATTCGGATTCCACGTAAACGACAATAAACGTTGAAAACGAAACAAAGGAAAACTTCCTCCCGTCCATTTTATCTATTCGAGTTTAAAATTAAAATTTTATTACAATAAAAAACTATTAGAAACAGATAAATTTAACTCTTTTTATTATTCTCATATAAAATTATATGCCAACTCAAATTAAAAATTAAACGGAATAACAACGCAAAAATGAAAGATAAGAAAATATAAAAATTATTTTTTATTTCTCTCTCATTTTACACTAAACTAAAAAATCATTTTTATTTTTTATTTTTTATTTTTAATTGTGTTAAATACCATTTCTCTTCCATTTTTATTTTTTATCTCAAAAAAATAAAAAATAAAAACAAAAATAACTCCAAACACAGCCATAGCCTTCCCACAACACAAGTATATTGCTACAATTTTTTTCTTTTTTTATTATAATATCTTTTTCTTTTACCAACACATTTCAAATTATGACTTGAATTATAAAATAAACATATCATATAGGGCGTAATAATTTCACAAGTTTTAAGAGCAACTTCTTAAAGTTTATGAGAAAAATTACTAAAACCAGGAAGCAAATGTGTTAATTATTCCAAAAATTTAGGCAGCAAACGACGTCGTAAAGATGCTTCTTCATTCATATCAAACTGAAATTAGGTCACAACAAAGGAGCGACGAGAAGGAAAGATGAGGGACAGAAGAAAGATGAACGCAATGAGATCAGGAGTGGTGGTTGTTGGAGCCATGGCTTTCGGATACTTGACTCTTTACCTTGGCTTCAAGCCCTTCCTTGAAAAAGCTCAACTTTCTGTAGAACATTCTCAATCTCAACCTTCTTCTTCTTCTTCAAACTACCCTGAATCATCATCCTCACAAAACTAAAACCTCACCCACCACCTAATCTCAATCAATCACTCATTAGTTTCTCTCAAATTTAGCTTCTTTTCTTTTCGTTTCCTTCTTTTTCTTACTTGGGTTTCTGTTTTTCTGATTGAATTCATGTTTGGATCGACGTAATTTGGTCCTCTGCTCCCAAAGGTATGTTTTTTTTTTCCCCCTTTCTTTCTTTTTTTGTTTCTTTCAACATTTTGGGTTTTAAATATTATTCTATTGTGATGAAATTGAAATTGATATATAAAGAGTAGCTGGTTAGAAGCTTAGTGGGTTGAAGTTTGATTCATTTAAGTCGTTTTTCTTGTCAAATTCTAATACATGGTATGTGAGAATAAGAAGAGGTCTCTTGTTATTTTCAGTTCTTTTGCTTTTTTCATGCCAGCTTGTTGTGAAATCAAGGATTCGCAATAATAATACGATGGAATTAAAAAAAAAAAACAAAATAGTAATAATGACAATAATAAGAAGAAGAAGTAGTCTTTCTCGTAGGAAAATTTAAGATCCTAGTTCAAACTAGGGAGACATAGATGGGGGCTTCTTGCCGAGGAAGGTCCGGATTTCACCCAAGAACAGAACTCTTCAATTTAACATTTGTTCGATGTTATGTTTCAGTGTCCAATATACTATGGCAGACACTTCGAACAATCGGGAGAGTGCCGGTGTCGAAAACACCGATGAGTGGTCAAGGTTTATGAACTTACTTGAAATAGAGAAGAATGCATGGGATGTTGCCTCGAAAGACGTAGTTGGAAAAGAGCTTGACAATCTGGACACGTGGGAGACATTCTACGATTTCTACTCCAAGCTCATAGGCTTTAAGTACAGAAAAAATGATGTCAGGAGAGATTTTGATGGAAACATTTGGAGTAGACGTTTCACTTGCTCGCGAGAAGGGTTTCGCAGGAAAAAGTGGCTACAACTAGAAAACCGTAAGAGAGGGCCGACGACCGAAACCAGATGCGGTTGCAGAGCTAATCTACGTGTGAACACAAATAGAGCCAGCAACAAATGGATTGCAAAAGAGTTTGTTCCCGCACATAACCATGACTGTGCATCTTTTAAGCAAATGCAGTTTCTAAGGTCCAACCTCAGGGTAACTGATTATGTTGTTGCCACCAAGAGCGCATCCTCGAAGAGGGTGGGAACAAAGACTTGTCATATAATGGATATCATCGCTCTTAAGATAGGGGGACATGATGAACTCCTTAGAGCTCGCAAAGCAAAGGAGAAAGATGCTAAAATCATTGATTCGGATGGCGCACTAGGTTACATTCAATGTTTAGCTCGTAATCATGGTGGCGATTTCTATTGCGCATACAATGCGGATGAAGAAAATAGGTTGTGTAATATTTTCTGGGCCGATGGAAAGTCACGAAGAGATTATGCCGCTTTTGGAGATGTTTTGGCTTTCGACACCACTTTTAAGACCAACAAATGCAATAAGCCATTACTACTGCTAGTTGGGGTTAACCACCATATTCGGACAACAGTTTTCGGTGTTGCTCTGTTATGCGATGAAACTGTTGACTCATTTGTATGGGTGCTGCAGATGTTCCTTGAAGGAATGAATAATAAGAAACCAAAGGTGATCCTCACTAATGGAGACAAATCTGTCCAAAATGCGATAGCACAAGTATTGCCTGAAGCAACACATAGACTTTGTGGGTGTCATCTTTTGGAAAATGTTGATAAGAACATCACAGACATTAACTTCAGTAGAGACTTCAAGCAAATTATATACGAGTTCTATTCCGAGAATGAGTTCTTAGAGCGTTGGGGAGCATTGACCCACGCCTACAAACTCGAAAATAATGATTGGGCAAAAACAATGTTCCTTGAAAGGGATAGTTGGGCAGAGACATATTTGCGTGGCAACTTTTTTGGAGGAATGCGTAACATGCAGCAATGTGAATCAATGAATGTAAATATAAGACGCTTCCTTGATAGTACAAATTGCCTTATAGAGTTTGTTGCGTGCATAGACTTTGCATTGAACAAGATACGCCAGAAGGAGATGCAAGATGACTTCTACAATCAAAACACTACTCCGTCCCTTCCACAAGGGGATATTCTTAGGCCTTACTATGAGCAAGCTGCCAATTTGTTCACACGAAGAATGTATAAGAAAGTGGTTAGGGAATTAAAATTTCAAAATGCTTACTCAGTTCGCTCGATGGAGGACCTCGTCAATTATCGGCGTTATTCCCTAACCAAGTTTCCAGAAGGAGATGCGCCTTATATTGTTCAATATCGCAAGCTTGATGGGCACCTTGACTGCACTTGCTTGCTTTTTGAGACTGATGGTTATCCATGTTGCCACATTTTCTCTGTGATGAAGTTTCTTAACATGATAAGTATTCCAAATTCATTAATCATGAGCAGGTGGACAATTAATGCAAAGTCACCGTTGCACCAGCATGCACCACCACATAACGAGGTGCCACCGGAAATTATGGAAATGGCTAGGTTCGGCTCATTAAACTCGGATTTTAACCACCTTGCATACTACGCAACCAAAGTGGAGGACTACTACAATGAAACGCGAATGGAACTTGCCAGACTAACTTTGAAATTTAAGTCCTTGATGGAGTCGCAACCATCTAATGTGGATCCGCATAATGCCGAGGTTAGTGAAGACGACGAACCTTCTTTCACCATACATAGGGATTCGTTGGTGGTGAGAAACAAGGGAACAGGAAACCGTCAACAACAAAGAGACACTATGGACGTTGACGAGGGCACTGATAATGCAAGAAGAAAGTGTAGCCTATGCAAGAGCTATGGCCACAACAGGCAAACTTGCCCAAGAAAAGACAGGGGCAAGAACAAGGAGACTCCTGTCCGAGAGACAAACACAACGCCTATTGAATCTCAAGCTTCAACAGAAAATTACAACTCAGCGGGGACTTTCTACGCACCTCTTTCTCAATCGCATAATGCTGCCTACTCTACCTCCAAGTCCCCGCACAATGAAATGCAAATGCCTCAATCAGACATGACAACCACATGCACTGTCAGCGATGATCCAACAACATTTGACCACCAAGGACCGATTGGTTAGGCTGCAACCAAACATGATCCTGATTTTCCACCATAGTTCGATTTGTTTAATCGTTCAATTACTATTCTGTCCTTGCAAGCTTATTGGTTTACCCGTTAGTTGTTACTTTGTTATATATGCAGACACATGTACCTACTCAACCATCCAAGTTATTGCATTCTCTTCTACTAGGGTTAATTCTCTGCATTTTATCATAATTCAACAACATTGTACTCTGTGCATATTACGTTATTTTGAAATCCTCTCGTGGTGCCAATCACTTGGTTACACTAAACCTCTTGAAGTAGCATAAGATTTTCATGCTACGCTCTTCTCTTTTATGCCCTTCTTACTAACTAACGTGTCTGTACATTGCCATCTATTTACACGCCATTACCCTTCATGTTACTCGAATGCTGCCATAAAGTTATATCCACAATATACAAATTTTCAAACTTCTTTGAATTATGCTCCGCTCTTGATTACATGCACAAGTTGCTTCATTCTGAAACCCTTCTGTCTTCCATTGTCACTTTAGGAATCTTCAAATAATCTACACAGGCCCGGATGTGATACAAAATTTCCCGTAATATTACACGAATTTTCTTACTATCACATTTTTTGAATGTTGTATCACGTCATTTGGTCGTCCAGGGATACATTTTTTTTAACCTATTAAAGGAATACTTTAAGCAAATGAAATGACTGTTTTGATCCTTTCGGATATTTGTATCACTTGGGCACCTGTCGAAAACCTGCGACTGCGTTTCTCCCTTTGACGGATCTACCACCTTTAGCAGTTTTCTCTTGCGTGCATGGAAAACGGGGTTGCCTTGTGGATGAAAGTTTGGTCCTTTTGAAGGAGCGGAACATAGCCCAAAAATCCTAATCTTTAAGCAAATTTAAAACTTTATCCTAGTTTTCTTGGACAATTTTTTTACTCTCACATTTGAGGGTATAGTTTATGGACATAAGATTCAGTGTTTTACAAAGCATGCCATCTAGTTAGGACAAATAAGGTTTTTGTAATGTTTTACCTTTTATGGATTCAATTTCATGTCATTTAGATAGAATTAATGTTTTCTTTTTTCTTTTTACAAAAAATATGTTGTAGATGACGGGGCAAGAAAATCAGGAAGATGAGGAAGAAGATTGGATGATAAATTGGGATCGGAGGCGAAGAGCAGCTGCAGTTCAAGTTCTTTGTTATGTAGTCTATGTCTTACAATTACGCCATGTGTATTACAGCAAACACCATGTGAATCATTCTGCAACATGTTTGAAAGGGAAAAAACGCAATGCTCCAGGGGATGATTTGTTTAGGAAAGAGTTTGAAAGTATGAGGGAAGCAATTAGTAGTGTCACAGAAGCAATAAGGGAAGGAAATGCCATTGCCAAGAGAAGTAGAGCGCGTGTTTATTCGGAGGAAGAAGTTTTTGCGGAACTGGTGAATATAGGTGTCGATGAAAGGCTCAGATACAAAGCATACACTTTTCTCACTCAAGATGCTACCAGGGTGAGGGCGTTCTTTGGTTGCCCCGTCGAGGAACGCAAGAATTTCGTGCTACAACTGATGTATGGTCCGCGAAATCTCTGATGGGCAGGTTCAATGTTTTAAAGAACGTAGTTAAACCTTTTGTGATGTTTTCCTATTTCTAGATTTAGCTGGGGGTTGTTCTGTAGAGAACTTGTCTCAAACTTCGAGCCAGTATGGTATGTCACATGATTTGAGAAATTTTCATATTCAGCTTACTGTTGATAGATTCTGAATGGATGGTTTTGTCATGTTGTATTAGATTTCTCTTTCACTTTCACACGAGTTTTAATTTTCTTGAATCTGTCAAAGATCTACTAAAGCTATAACGAGAATGGAATTCTTGTATTACTGGGACAAGTCAATGTTTCATGTGATCTGAGAAATATCATAATCAGCTTTCTATTGTTGAATTCGGAATGTTTGTCATATTGTATTAGTTTTTCTTTCACTTTCACAAGCCTTCAAAATGAATGGAATTTTAGCACTACAGGGAACCCCCCTTTTGCGTATTATAAGTTCTATTCGACTCCTCCAGGTTGCAGTGGGGAAATAAGAGTCAGAAGAGAGTAAGAAGAAAGGCAAGAAATGAAGTTGAAATCCACCATCTTTATGTACATTTGTTTACAGTTCTATGTACCAAATATTATGATTCCTCAAACTTGATCAATTATATATGCTATGAAGAAATTTGGTAGAGTTCCATGATATGTTTGAAAAAAAATAAAAAATAAATAAAAAAAATAAGCCCAATCATTCCTATCATTGTCTGTGGGACAAGGAGATGATGTTCAGCTAGAATTGATGGTCCTTTTTTTTTTTATTGCTTCTACTTCTCACTTTTGGGATAATGGCGTTCTTTGTCATCCAAACTTCTCCACTAGATCTTCCTTGCATTGCAAGTAATTAAGAGGAGTAGAACTAGAAACCTCATCTTTAACATACATCTTATTCTTGAACATAATTCGACTTGTGCAAATGCATGAAACTATTTCTCTGCACTTGTGAATGAATAGATATAATTCAGGTGATTCATTTATACCCCCTTCATGGATTTTTTTTTTTTTTTTTTTTGGTATAATAAGCACTTTTTTTTTTCGAAATAAAAAATAAAACCCTGAAAATTAGGGTGAACTTTATTTTAATCGTTTGTCACTAGCTAGCTGGTGAACCTCGTTCTCTGAAGTTTCCATTTTATTGGTCTTGGTGATTCTCATTTTGCAAGGAGAAAAAAAATGCATCACTTTTTTTCTAAAAAAAAAGAAAAAGAAATTGCATTGCTTGTTAATACGTAATACCAATTAATTATCTCACCGTCTTGAATCAGCAAAAGGCAGAACATGGGGCATGGCCGGTACGTAATGCTGTTTATTTTTCTTGATGATGTCTATTAATCCACGAGAGATTCTTTAGAATTCTTTTTATTTATTTATTTATTTTTTTGGCTTTTTTAAAGAAATAAGATGGGTTTTTTTTTTACATAGAAAGTCAGATTCACGTGTACCTTGTTATTTAATTCAATCTTGTTTTTTGTTTGTAAAAAAAAATGGTATAGCGAAGTTGAATAATGCTCGTGGACCATGCATGTTGAGTTCGAAACTTAGATTGGACTTTTTTTTTTTTGTCTTTCTTTTTTCAATCACCAATCATGACATGACAAAATAAAACTAGTTTGATCTTCATATATATGGATAATTTATGAATTTATGATCTTATATTCTACCTTTTGAGTTTAATAGAAAAAGAAAACTTTACATTTTGAACGTTTCAAAATTATATCTTTGAATTTCAAATTCATGTTAAATTTGTATTTTTTTAATATTTTAAAGAAATAAAGGAAATAGCATAATTAAAATTGTATTTTTAAGCTACAATGCAAATGGTAAATTTGTCAATTATTGTTTGGATTACATGTTTATTCATAAGCTGCGAGTTGCGAACCATAACTTCGTCAATTCAGAAAACAAGGTAAGCATGTACATAGAAAAATGTACAAATTTAAGGTCTCGTTCACTTCACCGATTCGAGTTTAGAATTTGAGTTTTGCTGCAGTAAAAAGTTCTCAGAAACAGTCACATCTGACTTTTTTGCTACAGTAAAAAGCTCTCACGTAAAATCACATCTCAACTCGAATTACAAACTCGAATCAGCGAAGTGAACGGGAAGTACATAGATTTGGATTTTTACTCCTTACTCTTAATTAATATTCTTCTGATTAATATAATTATTTGACTAAAAATAATATTAATTAAGAGTAAGGGATAAAAATTTAAAGGTATTATTTTGAAGGTATTTAAAATACAAGGCAAGCTTCTTTTTTTTTTTTAATAAACTCAAAATAACAAGGTACATAAAAACAAATTGTTTAATAAACTCAAAAGAACAAGGTATATAAAAATAATGCGAGTTAAAAAATAGTAAAATAGTCCTTTTCATAATAGTATATTAGTATGTGGTAACGTACAATGTTTAACTTGTATATCAGAAACCATTTCTCGTTGTTTAGCCTTTTTTACCATCCCTTTTATTTAATATATAAGAATAAGAATTTAGGTGAAGCGTGGATATAATGGAAAGAAATAAGATCTTTTGCATGGATCTAGGGGTAAGGTCACCATAAAAAAGAACGTGCATTGCACCCATTACTTGGATCTAGGGGTAACGTGCATTGTACCCATTACTTACTTTATTTTCTTGTTTTGTTATTAGTATGTTATCTAAGGTTCAAGTACAGATATTAAGTTATGCAAATAATTTGTAATTACAGGATAGGATAGCTCAACAGCAATTTCATATTTGACTTTATTATAAGATGTAGATTTCAATTTCTCACCCCAAATTAAAAAAAAAAAAAAAAAAGAACTATTTGACATTTATGCTTTTTCTTTTCTTTACATAGTAAATTGCAGCAAGGTTAATAAAAAAACTGAATAAGAAACTTCGTGCCATGTTGAAAAGACCAAGTCTAAAAAAAAATTGAAATAGATTATATTTAAAATAAATAATACCATGAAAAAAGTTCTTTTTTTTTCTTTCGGTTGGTCAGCTCAAAAAAGTTCTTCTTAAGAAAAAATTAAAAATAGAAGAAGACTACAAATACGATTGCTAAAATGAAACGCCTTTTTTAGAGAGAGAGTGAGAAGTCTTTGGAGAGTAAAAATTGGCTAGAGCTTTGGCATCATCTCCAGGCGCAGCGTCAGGTTCCCGGCTATAAAATTTGATATTTCGGCACGTCTCATTTTGAGCTTTTTATTGGTAGTGGTAGTGTACGATGTGCTGGCTTTGTTTGAGTATATCTGACTAGGTTAGGAACTTAGACGTCGATTGGACAGTCTCCTTTCTCAGGAGAGTTTTTTACTTGATGGCTGAGATTTCTTTGCTGGCTATTTTTCTCGATGGTCCTTTGGCCGGACGCCTTTTACCGGAAGTTTCTACTGGCAATGGTCAGAGATTTTTTTTCTTTTTATAACTTTTGTATTTGTAATAAGGTTAGTGGTTTTCTCACCCGACCCACATCTGGTTTGTTGTTTTTTATTAGATTTAGGTATTCGGTTTAATGTTGATAGAATGGTCTTGGTCCGGTTAGAATTTTTTCTATGCCATATAGATGTCCCCCTTCTATGGGTTTTGACGATCTGCCCCTCTATCGCTCAACAGCTTATGTTGAATAAAGAGATTTTCTCTAGTTGAGTTTTTAGTCGGCTCATTGTTAGTGTACCTAGGTGTTTTCCCAATTTCGAGTCTCAGACATGCGTTTGTCCCATCAGACTAAGACGATTGTTTATCAGTGTTTTAATGAAATGTAATTTTCTTTTAAAAAAATAATACCATGAAAAAATTCAAATGATTATATAAATTGAGGAGGCTACAAAGTCTTATCCAGAAAATAAAATAAATTGGTAATTAACTTAATCGTCAGATTGGCTTTCTTAAGGTTCAATTATCAGATTATTAATATCCACACGAAAAAATCAGATAATTTATTGTGAGTCTGATGATAAATATATATATTTTTTGGTTGAATGTGATGATAAATATGTTGAACTGGTGATTGATAATAACTGATGTGTTGTTTGGATAAAAATAAAATAATGGAGATAACCTCTGATGTCATCCTTGTTTTCCTTGGTTGATTGTGACAAGACAATAATTTTAGAACTTAAGAAACCTCTTCATCTTGCCTTCCTAATGTTCTTTCTAATCATCTTAGAAGAAAATATCAACGAATTTAGGAAATTATAAAAAGTTGTTCCCATTCAGTTCGTTAATTCGAGGCTTTAATTCACTAATTCGAGTTTTTAATTTGAGTTAATATGTGATGTTATGTGAGAACTGTTTATTATAGTAAAAAAATTAAATGTGACTGTTTCTGAGAGCTTTTTACTGTAACAAAACTCAAATTTTAAACTCGAATCAATGAAAAAAACGGAGTCTATTCTTTCTATCTTGCATCATTGATGTTCTCGCTGATAACAATGTTTAATTTGACTATTTTGTTCTGATTGCATCATGACCGATCATAGACATGGATGGATATTAATCAAACAATAAAGAAATATGTAAATTTTATTTTTTGGGGGAAATTTGTATTCATATGGCGCCTTTGGCACTTTGCTTTTTTTTTTTTTTTTTTTTTTTTTTTTTTCTTTGTTGATATTGCAATGGCAAGGACGAAAACATTTTTCAATTTTTCATGAGGATTTTGTTGTCAAAGTTTAATAGAAAGTGGTTGAATTACATGACCGCAAATTTTTGAACTCCATCCAAGGGGTTATAAACGTGAACCCGTTCGGTTCGCTAATTCGAGTTTTTAATTCGAGTTAAGATGTGATGTTGTGTATAAGTTTTTTACTGTAGTAAAAAAGTTAGATGTGACTATTTCTGAGAGCTTTTTACTGTAGCAAAATTCAAATTCTAAACTCGAATGAGCGAAAAAAACGGGGCCAAATAAAAATAATGATAAAAAGAGTGAGTATGTGCCTAAACACTTTCTATGGGAGCGAACCCACAACTTCTTTCATCAAATTACCACGCCACCCACCCAAATTTCTCGGTATTGTTGGATCAAACAGTCTTAGGCCTCAACTTTTTTTCAATAAGGGCTAAAAACATTCGCCGTGTTTGGAGTTGTTCTTGTTTATTTTTTTTACGTTTTTCAAGAAAGAAAAAATAAAAATGATTTTAAAATGGTGTTTGATACAATTAAAGACAAAAAACGAAAATGAAAACGATTTTTTAATTTAGTGTAAAATTAGAGAGAAATGAAAATTGACTTTTAGTTGTTTTTCATTTTTTGTTTTCGTTTTCTCCTCTCTTGAGCAGAGAGAGAGACATTGATGGGTTTTTTTATATTGAAAATAATCTCTTGATAAAACTACCAAACACATTTTTAAAAATAATTTATGTCTGAGATTGAAAACGTTTTCATTTCCATTTTTATACAAAAAAAATAAAATCATTTTAGAACGAGTTTCAAACACACCCATTATTTACATTCTTTCTTTTAAAGAATTTTTTAGAGTAGTATTACTCAGTAAGGTTTATGCAATCATACAGTACTAATGCATATGATAGATTCTGATCACCAGTTAAGAGTAGCACTAGAATTGATGACCTTTGGAAAGTCTCTAGTTGCATCATTCCTTTGAAATTTTAGTTAAAAAAAGTTAAATTTTATTTGTGGCATTAAATTTTAAGATCATTCTCAATTTGTACTCTGAGCTTTAAAAGTTTTGACATTCTCTTTTGAATTTTGAATTAGTTTCAACTAACCCGTTTTGTTAGAATTTTGAGTTTTTGTTAGATTTTTTCAATTTTTCATTTGTTTTTAACAAAATTTATAAGAAAAATATCACACGACTGCACCACCGATCGTGTGACTATACTAACCTATTTTTCAAGTATGTTTTTAATAGAAATCTAACGGAGGAAGTTGAATAAGACTAAAATTTAAAAGGTAAAGTTGGAATTTTTAAAATTCAAGAGATCTTAACTTTTTTTTTTTTCACAACTCAAACTTTTTCGTTACAGTATTTTTTCTTATAAAATTTAACTTTTTTGTTATAATACTTTCTATCACATAAAAAATTTGAGTTGTGAAAAAACACATGGAAATGACCGGAAGCTACAAGTGAAAAACAAATCTTAAAAGAAAACTACTTGATAAGTTTTAATAATCAATTTTCATATTTTTCGTTAGAAAATTACGTTGAATTTTCATACTTTTGTTAAAAAAATTCTGTTAAATTATTTTTTTGTTCCAATTTACACCCCATTAAATTTTTTATTTTTAAGGATGCTAATGTTTTTTTTTTTTTTTTTGCCGAAGTTTTTTTTTTCATATCACAAAAATTCCCTTCCTCTCCTAAATAATTTACCGGAGGACAAAGTAAAATACTAACCTTATATTTTTTTTTATCACTCTCTATATTTATTGTTTAATGCTTGAACTCTATTAATATGATATATTATTATTTGAACAGAAAATGAGTGAAGAAAATGACAAAAGTATGATGCTAATATTTTTCGGAGGAAAAATTAGGAAGAATGATAATGAAAATTTAAATTTAATTTTTTTATTATAGTATTTTTTTTATCACATAAAAATTTGAGTTGTGAAATGAATGCGAATGATCAGAGGGTACAAGTGGAAAAGATCTTAAAAGAAAACAACTTGATAAGTTATAATAATGAATTTTCATATTTTTCATCAGAAAATTCCGTTGAATTTCCATGTACTTTTGTGAGAGAATTCTGTTAAATTATAATTTGTTTTTCACTTTACACCCACCAATAAGAATTTTTTTTTAAGAGCTGGTGCTATGTATTTTTATTCTTTACTTTTGATAAATATTTTTTTATTAATATAATTATTTAATTAAAAAAAATTATGAATAAAAAATAAAAGGTAAAAATTATGATTCAAATATTTTTAAGAAATATTTTGTCAAAATTACCCAAAACAACCCTCCCTCTTGCTGTCCTAAATAATTCACCGGAGGACAAATTAGGGAGAATAACTAATAAGCAACAAGAAACTGCTTTACAGCGTTAGTGCTGTCGGGATTATCGTTCAAACGACAAAAAAAAAAAAAAAAAAAAAAAAAAAAAAAAAAAAAAAAAAAACCACCCACTCTCCCCATTCTCTCGTGATTCACACGACCCAATAAAAAAATCTCCCAACTCAGAAAATTTTCCCTCTCCAAATTCCCACGTTTCAAACAGAGAGTGGGACATCATCTCCCAACCGTTATTGGCCTTTTCTCACTCCCTTTTTTCTCCAGTTCCTTCACATCCCACGTTTGGACTTCACAAAGCTCAAACAGTTTAACCAAAAAAAAAAAAAACACTCAAACCCATTTAAATCCCATTTCCCATTATTTTTTTTTATCTTTTTTCACTTCACAAATCTTAAGACATCATTTGGATTTGGAACTAAATAGTACTTCTAATAAATCCCATTTCCCACAGGTGTTTTTTTCCTCATTATTCTACTCACCGAACCATCCCCTCTCTCTAACACTTTCTCTCTCATCCTAAGGTGACAGAAAGAGGAGGAAAAGGGGAAAGTATATTTATTATAAGCTTATTCCGCCATGAATGCTGCCTTGCTTACTCCATACCCATCTGGGCTATACTTTTTTTAATTTTTCTTTTGTTCTTTTTTTTTTTTTTTGGCATTCATGACTTTACAAAACTGACCTACCAAGCAAAGCCACACACACTGATAAAAAACTACTCAAAAACATTTTTTTTTTGGATTCAGTTTTATTGGTTGGCCCATGAAGTTGTGCTCTCTTGTTGCTTCCAATCCACAAAAAGTTGATTCTTTTTCATCTTAGAGGAGAAACTTACGAAAACCCAGATTCCAAAATCTGTTTTTTTTTTTTTTTTTTTTGGAGTTCCAATGTCTAAGTTAGACCTTGAATCCATGCCATTATTCTCAGAAGCTTTGAAGAAGTTCAAGCGGTTGAGGCTCTTTGAGCCGTCTTTGGTGGTACTGGGGTTCTTCTTTGTCACTGTTTGTGTGATTTTCTGCTTCTTTTACTTGGATTCAAGAGCTTTCTCAAAAGGGTTCAGAATTTCTGGCCAATCGGAGAGGTTTGTTTGGTTGCAGACAAAAGGGTCTTCTAATGGTGGTGAAATTCCCAAAGTTGAGTTTCTTGGAGAAAAGGTTCATCTTTGTGATGTGTTTGATGGTGATTGGGTTTGGGATGAGTCGTATCCTCTTTACCAGTCCAAAGATTGTCGTTTTATGGATGATGGGTTCCGGTGCTCTGAAAATGGTCGTCCTGATTTGTTCTACACCAAGTGGAGATGGCAGCCTAGGAATTGTAACTTGCCCAGGTTCTGATTTCTTATTTTCTTTTTGGTTTTCTTTTTTAATTCTTCTGAGAAAACTAGGGAGAACCAAAAAAAAAAAAAAAGGATTTAGAATTTTTTGTTGGTATTGAACATTTAATTATTTGTTAATTGTGGAGCTAAGTGTGCAAGTCCCCATGATCAAGTGTTTTGAATGGTTGAAAGTGGATTATTATGTTTAGCACTATATTATGTTAGTCAAACAAAAATTAGTGGATTGTTCCTTTCAACATTCCATTATTTCGAGACCAAATAAAATATTTGAAGTGATAATAATTACAAAAAATGAACTTCAAAAGATGCCTTATCTGTCTTTGGCTGCATTTTAGGATACTGTTTCTCCGCACCATTAATTTTTATTGGTATATAATGCTTTTGTGATCATTTTCTTAGGATTAATATCAATTGTGAGGAATGAGTAGTGACTTTCATATTTATAGTCTTCTGGGGTGAACATGACTCACAATTTTACTTTCATCTTTGAAGTCATAAATCATCATCTTCTTCAAGGGGATATGCTAGTGATGTTTTTGGAAAAATTTGTTATACTTCTAGGGCAATTTTAAGTAAACGTTTTATTGATGTGTCAGTTTTGTCTTTTCTTTCACACTTTTAATTCCTGTGAGGTATTGGATGGTGACATGAGGCTATTATCAATGAGGAGAAATAATTTTCTCCTCCAGAAAAAATAGACAAATAAAATTGTTATCTTCTATGAACTTTTGTTTCTATTAGTGGAAATTTCTACTTTCTCTATTCATTTTGTTTAGGGGTGTCTGATGTTTTTGTAAATTTTCATCTTTAACAATCCTGTTGATTTAATGTATGCCATTAGTAAAAATTAACAGCAGTTGTCGATGATGCATAAAATTTTCATAAATGGCGATAAACTTAATTGATGTCACGAAGAGGGTGCTAATTAATCTTTTTGGTAACAACAAAACCAGATTTGATGCCAAGTTGATGTTGGAGAAGTTGCGGGGGAAACGACTAGTTTTCGTTGGCGATTCGATTGGAAGAAACCAATGGGAGTCGCTCTTGTGCCTGCTTTCTTCCGCAGAACCCGACAAGGACTCGATTTATGAAGTCAATGGCAGTCCTATTACAAAACACAAGGGATTCTTGATCTTCAAGTTCAAGAATTTTAACTGCACTATAGAATACTATAGGGCCCCCTTCCTTGTGCTGCAGAGCCGCGCCCCTGCTAGATCCCCGGAAAACATCAAGACAACTCTAAAGTTGGATCAAATGGATTGGTCTTCTTCTCAATGGAGAAATGCTGATGTGTTGGTGTTTAACACCGGGCGCTGGTGGAATTACGGGAAGACCATTAGAGGGTAACTTCTATAATCCTCTATGCATACTTTATTATGTTTCGGAGAAGTTAATTTTCTTTACATTTTCTTTGAGCACTTCATAAAAATAGTAAATACACAAAACTTATGATTACCAGAAACGATAAGTATTTTTCGTGTTTCATAACTTTCTCGTCGAACTCTTGCGCAGGGGCTGTTACTTCCAAGAAGGGGCAAAAGTAAAGATGGAAATGAAGGTTCAAGATGCATACCAAAAGTCCATTGAGACTGTGGTTCGCTGGATAGAGAATCATATCAACTCAAACAAGACGCAGGTTTTCTTTCGTACATACGCCCCGGTCCATTTCAGGTTTCTTTTCCTCACTTGAGACGATTCGTTTTTCCCGTTGTTCAACGTGTGTTCAACGCTTGTTAATGCTAAAAATGGCATGGATTTATGCAGAGGCGGGGATTGGAAGAATGGAGGAAGCTGTCACTTGGAGACATTGCCGGAGCTAGGATCCTCGTTGGTGCCTTCTGATAATTGGGAGCAATTTCAAATAGCAAACAGTGTCTTTTCAGCTCACTCAGACGCGTTAGAGGCGACGAATTTCATGGTGCTGAATGTAACACGGATGACTGGGCAGAGAAAAGACGGGCATTCGTCTTTGTATTATCTCGGGCCCAACATGGGTCCTGTGTCCCCCCATCGCCAAGACTGCAGCCACTGGTGCCTGCCTGGAGTCCCCGATACATGGAACGAGCTACTCTACGCTCTATTCTTAAAGCACGAGACTAGTCGCTCACTAAACTCTTCAACTACCGCGCACTCGATGAACTCGTCAACATGAAGGCTGTAAGTTATGATCAAAGAAGCATTCTTATTCAAGTTTCAGCGTAGAAGATCGGACTTCTTATGATTAGTTAGCAACGACTCAAGACCTCTTGCGAAAGGCGGAAAGAAAATACACAAGTATAGGTAAAGAATTTTGTTAAAGAATTGTTCATTTGGGTGTGAAGCAAGTCTCAGATTAGTTAGAGCAACATGTTTATAGAATTAGTGATACCAAAATCATAGAAGCAGGTTGATAAGCCCGGGGTGTTTGGAATAAAAATTGTGATACTGTAGAGGAGAAAAATTCACAAATTGGGAAATTTTTGTGATTATTATGATTATATCAGGTAGTTTCATTCCAAAAATAAAAAAAGGGGGTGTAAATTATTGAAGCTGAATTGTACCAAACATTTTTAATTGAATTTTAACCAAATAGCTGAAAATAGTACATTTGAGTGTATCTCTTTTTTCTTGCAATTGCATAGAAATACTTGTAATATTATGCGCGGTCATTTTTGTGTAATGTCAATGCTAGCCCAAAAAAAAAAAAAAAAAAAAAAAGGAATAAGAGGAATCTCACAGCTAGACAAATTAACGTAGTACAAGGTCCCTGCATGCTTTCTCATACAATATTATGGAGACTTTTGCCATGATAAGCTATCCTTGTCTTTCATTTTCACTACTAACTAATTGCATCAATAATGGCATGATAATCATAATTGGGAAGAATTCTTCTCTACCCAAGAAATAGAAATCCATATGAAAATGAAATGGCGTTGGAGAATCGCCACTGGCTGCTTTGACAAGGTAAGCTCTTGGAAAAATAAAAAATAAAAATAAAAAGTTCACTTTTTTTTTTGAACGGCAAAAAAAAAAAAAAAAAAAAAAAAAAAAAAAAAAAAAAAAGGGTTCTCCTTTGAGTTCAATGAATTCTTTTTTTTTTTCCTTTAAAAAAAAGTGCCCCCACCCAAAAGAATATTGATGCTTTAAACTTGTATTTTAGAGGTTATAAATATATTTTTTAAATTATTTTCCTTAAATTTTAAGGTCATTCTCACTGCCCTTTAAACTTTAAAAATTTTCGCTTTACTCCCTTGAATTCTGTATTTGTCCCATTTAAACCCTTTTATAAGAATTTGTGTTAAAATTAGACGGAAAAAGAAAGGATTAAATGTGATCACGTAGTTTTTATCTATTTCTTTTTAACGAAAATTCAAATAAAAATGCCATGTGATTCTTTATTCTCTTTTTCTTTATATGAAACAAAAGGTGTTAAAGGGAAACAATTTAAAATTTAAAAAGAAAAATGAAGGTTTTTAAAATTTATAAAGTAAATTAAAAATGACCTTAAAATTTAAGAGACACCGGTAATAATCGTGTAAATCTCTCATGAATTCCCTCCCTTACGTGACTTGATGGAGAGAATTTATGTTATAATTTTTGTCAATTCGTCTTCACACAACCGTATTCAAAAGTAAAGGCCCCCGGAACTCAATTAAAGCAGAAATCTACATATTTGAAGACTATTACAGTAAATATATATATATATATAGAGAGAGAGAGAGAGAGAGAGAGAGAGAGAGAGTAAAAGTGGTATGGATAACATTTTAAGGCCTAAAATTCTAGTAACAGTGGTATGAAGAGAAGAACTAATTTAATAGAAAGATTAGATTTTGAATTGAAGGGAAAAAAAATAGAGGTGGATAGACCTCCAGAAAACTATTAAAGTGAAAACAATAATTTTGCAATTTCTCTGCTCATTATAAATATTAATCTAATTTTCAAGTACGTACCCGTCTATTCAATCAATAATCAATACTAAACGTTTAATTATGAGTGATAATAATAATTTGAGAAAATTGTTTAATTTACCTGCTCTGTCTAATGTGTATAAATTAAGAATAAAGGCACAATTCTAGACCCGTTAACTCCAGGAGGTATTTAATTCCTTTGCTCTAATAATAATTTACTATAATTCAAACAAATTATGAGAAAATTGCAATTTACTAGAATTCAAACAAATTATGAGAAAAAATTGCACTTAACCTTAATTTACTAGAATTCAAACAAATTATGAGAAAAAATTGCACTTAACCTTAATTTACTAGAATTCAAACAAATTATGAGAAAAAATTGCACTTAACCTTAATTTACTAGAATTCAAACAAATTATGAGAAAAAATTGCACTTAACCTTAAAAGTGTTAGTATGAACTTTTATGAAAATTTTTTAAAAATACACCTACCACATTTTATTTCTACTATTTAATCTATTTCTACCTTTTTTTTATTAAAACTAATTAAGGAATAAAGTTTTTTAAAAAGAGTACTTTTTTAAAAAAAAAGTACTTTTCTAATTAAAGAGTCCGTTTATTTTATATTAACTCAAACGAAAGTTGTTAATTATGCTGCAATTTAAATTTCAAACGTCATAATAAAAAAAACGAGCTCATAATTTTTCAAAAAGAATAAAGAATGCTTTTAGTAATAGAGATTGAGTAGTCAATGAGGTACATAAAAGATAAAATTTTATAATTTTTGCAACTTTTTTTTATAAGTTCTGCAACTTTTTTTTTATCGCTCAAAACATAAAATTATATTAACAAATACCCCATAAATGAAGATTATTAATTAGATTGACAAATACCCCATAAACAAAGATTATTAATTAGATTGACAAATACCCCATAAATAAAGAATATGTTACACATAACAAAGATTATTAATTAGATTGACAAATACCCCATAAATAAATAATATTAAAAGTTACATATAAATTACATTAAAAAGAATATTATTTATCAAAAATAAAAACTCTTAATTCATAATCTTCTTAATCAAATTACACTAACAAAAAATAATTATTAAAAGAGATAAAAATCTAAATAATTAAACTAACAAAAAAATATTTATTAAAAATAAAAAATTATATTCATACACTCATTTTCAAAGTAAATTCTTCATTTTTTTCTGAACAAATTCTCTCTCCATTTATTCTAAAAACATTTGGACTAGGAAATTGAACAGGGGCCGCGCGAACGCAGGCCCCCACTATCACAAATTATGACGTTGGCTCTCCCACTTGGGGAGACCATAGGCGGGCACCCCTCCAAGGTGCAATGGAGGCCACCAACCTAGGCCATGGGCCTTGATGATCACCCATTAACCCCGTCCAGGTAAGTATGTTGCTCAATGCCATTCGGCCCAATTTTATACCCTCATTCTCTGCCCAACTCTCTACTTCCTTTTCGATGTGGGACTAATTCCCAAACTCAAAAAACACAACAACATAAAAGTTTGAAACTTTCCTAAAACTTCATTCCTAATTCATTCATTCACAACCAAGCACGCTTCTTTTGCTCTCCCGGCCATTTTCTTTCTTCTTCTGTTTGGTGAATTTCGCTTTCAAGCTTTCTTGTAGGGATTCAATTTTTGATATTATTTTGATTGAATTTAATGGAATTGGGATAGTGATTAGCGTGGTCCTTCACTTCAAGTTTTGATAGGCTCTTGGCGTGAGCTAGAAGCTCCCTTTTGATTCATTATGCGTTTGCTTTAATATTCATTGTTGAATTTAGGAAGCATATAAATGGTTAATGTGGTCCTTCACTTTTTAGGATTTTTTTTTTTTTTTTTTTTGGGCAATGCTTGTGTGGGATGGCTAAACCAAAAGCAGTGGTGGCTTTTCCTTCTCAAATTTTGCCTTGTAATTTTTTTGCAAGGTTCAACTGGTTACTTGTTTGCAATGGATTACTAGCCATAATCTTAGTTGATGTTTGACAAAACTTGGTAGCAATAGTGCATGATATGCATTGTTTATGCCATGCACATATGTCACATACATTTTTTTTTTTTTTTTGCTCCAACACCAACAAGATTAAGAAAAAAAAAATTTCTGATGATTTGCTTCTTCTTCTTCTTCTTCTTCTTTGTTTGTTTGTTTCTTTCTTTTAGTTCCAGTAACAACCTAAAACCAAATTTAGTGACTGACACCAGTCTTGTGCATGATATGCATTGTTTATGCCATGCACATATGTCACATACATTTTTTTTTTTTTTTGCTCCAACACCAACAAGATTAAGAAAAAAAAAATTTCTGATGATTTGCTTCTTCTTCTTCTTCTTTTTTTTTGTTTGTTTGTTTCTTTCTTTCTTTTAGTTCCAGTAACAACCTAAAACCAAATTTAGTGACTGACACCAGTCTTGTATTTTCAATGGGGACCAAACAAACCTCCTGTTGTTCATACGTTATTTTTCCCCTTTTTTTAACATTTTTAGTTTGAAAGAAATTCTAATATTTTTTTGTTTTCTCATTGGCATTCTAATCTAGTTATCAGTTCTGCTTAATCTTCAGTAAATTGACTTTCGGAGGAAAAAAAATGGAAAAACAGAAAGGGACAGTAAATGGATAATTTCTTGATGGGCTTGTAACTCTATCCAGCCTACTGAAGTCGGGCCAATAGTCCAGCCTTCTGAAATTGGGCCACAATGGGAGAATGAGCCCGCCGTTACCTCAATGAATTCTTCCTATTAAACATTAATAAATAATAACAAATTAATAAATAATGTCAAACCAAGCAGTTATACCTTTTTTTTTAAACAAACCCGTGTAATACTATTCTTTCTAATAATAGTAATAATTTAAAAAGTTTTTTTTTTTGGACAAACCCATGTATACTATTCTTTCTAATTATAATAATAATAATTTCAAAAGTTAATTCATTTTTTAAATGGCAAACCATGTAAAGTGTAACGTCATAATTTTCGGGCTTAAACTTTTGTATTAATTTTGTATGAATGAATTATAAGAAAAACGATAAGGAGTTTAAGGATTAAATTACAAGGCCTTAGGGGGTAAGATTGTAAGAATTTTCATATTTAGGGGTTAGATTGCAATATAAGAAAAAAAAGGGGCCAGCTGCCTTTCACATGGCATGGCTGGAACTTCGGCCATGCCACTAATGTTTCTTCTTTAGCCACGTTGAAAGGATGGGATATTATAGGAAGGAAAAAAAAATTTCACTCACGTCTCTCTTTCACTCTCACTTTCTCATCTCTCTGTCCGACCCTCTCTATCTCTTTCCCATAAAAAAAAATGCTTTGATTTAGTTAGAAAACAAAGGGCTTTCTTCAAAATTCTTTAGGTAACCCGGTTTTGAGAATGATTTTGTAGAACCTTGAAGTGTTGCATGTGGTTTTCATGATCAAAGAGGTATGGGACTTTGATTTCTCTTATCCTTTGTCTCTAAATCCAGTTTTTAGTTTAACCTTAATCTCTTTGTCCTAATTGTTGCTGAATGAGGTTATAATCCCATAAACAAGTGAAAAGCCATAAAGATTGGCCTTCTAGGGTTCATACAAATTTAGGATTTTGACCAATTTTTCTGAGTAATCCGAATTTACTCTTGTTTTTCTTGTTCTGTTTTCGTTGTGGTTTGATGATTTAGTTCAAGATTTGCATGTTGCTCCTCTTTATGTTGATTGAGTTGGTAAATTGAGGGAAACACATAAAAATAAGGTTATGAGAGTTAATATTCATGTTTAAAGCATAGTAACATTGTTGGTTTTTGTCTAGTTGAAATCTCCATAATGCTAAACTTGGTTATGATGGCTTGCAGACAAAAATATGAAATTAAAACTATGTTTACATACTTTTTCTGCATGTCTTGTGGATTTTGATTACGAGATTGATAATTAGAGCAAACTTAATGATTTTAGGTTAAACATTTAATCCTAGTAAAAGCTGACAAGATATTTTCTCGAAGTCCTTTGATGCTTGTACAGCCGTGGTGGATAGGTTTTTCAACCTAGAAAATTTAACCTGAGGTGAGTTATCTATGATTTAGTCAAGCATCATTTAAGATGTTAAAGACTGGCCTTCAATTACTTAGTTAGGAATTCCTAATGTTACTAAGAACTTTGGAGATGATAATGGAAAATGTATGTGAAAATATAAAGCTCATTTCGTAGGCGAAGCATGATCTAGAATCATAAACAAAATGGCAAGTTTGTAAGGATTACAACATGGATGTTCGTGTTTAAACTAAAAACTGCAATTTTTTGATAAGTATTTAAGGATTAACCTTATTAGACCCTTAAAGTAGATGTCCTAAGGTTCGCATAACCACAAAAATTGCCTTAAACGGATAACCGTAGCCTAAGATATAAAATTTTAAAGTTGGAAGTTGTTGCAATTCTGCAGAAAAGAATCAGCAATTCATGATCTGGTGTAACATGTCTTTTTTTAGGTATTAATGGACCTGAAACCAAGTTTATGATAGTTATTTAGAAAGCTCTAGATGTCTACTTTGATTGGGCACTGATTTTGTAAATTTTGAGACTACATAGAATATTTTGTGAATATTCTCATAGCAGTCGTAAAACTGCCATTTCCAGACACTGATAAAATAAAGAACTGAGGTTCTTACTTTTTGAAATATGAGTGCTACACTTAAACCACCTTTGCTACCATTTAGAACAGGTTATTAGTGACGTGTGAGAGTTGAAATCACCTCATTTGGAGTTTTGTAGCTCGAGTTGTGCGCAGAGGAAGTTTCATATAGAAACTTTTTAAAAGCTATCAAAAACATGAAAAATAGAATTTTGATTTATTGAACACTGTTTTTGAGGTACTTAGAGAGGTCGGATTTAGACATATGCTAGCTCGTTGGAGTTAATTTGGAATTGCCAATTATATCAGCTATGAAGGCTTATAAAATGCTAGCTAGTAGTTGTGTTGGATATCTAGCTAATATTATAGACACGATGCGGGAAGTAACGCTTGAGCCTAAAGACGTTCCAGTGGTTTGAGATTTCTTGAATGTTTTTCCAGAGGATTTACCTGGTCTACCACCAGATCGAGAGTTAGAGTTTGTTATTGAGTTATTACCTGGAACTGCGCTGATTTCTAAAGCTCCATATCGTATGGCCCTAGCGAAACTGAAGGAATTGAAGACACAATTGCAAGAATTGTTGGATAAAAAGTTTGTTAGGCCAAGTTATTCACCTTGAGGAGCACCGGTGTTGTTCGTTAGGAAGAAGGACGGCACGATGAGGGTGTACATTGATTATCTAGAGCTAAATAAGGTTACCATATAGAACAAGTATCCTCTGCCGAGGATTGATGTTTTGTTTGATAAGCTCCAAAGTGCGGCAGTCTTCTCGAAGATTGATTTGAGATCGGGGTACCATCAGCTGAAAGTTTGAGAAGAGGACATTCCCAAGACAACATTCCGAACTAGATATGGCCACTATGAGTTTCTGGTAATGTCATTTGGATTGACTAATGCCCCAATAGCGTTCATGGATCTCATGAATCGAGTATTTGAATAATATCTTGATAAATTCGTGGTCGTATTCATTGATGATATACTAGTGTATTCGCGAGAGCAAGAGCATGATGTACACCTGCGATTAGTGTTACAAAGGTTGCAAGAGAAGAAATTGTACGCCAAGTTCAAGAAATGTGAGTTTTGGTTGGAGAAAGTGTCATCTCTTGGACATATAGTCTCAAGAGAAGGAATTTCAGTGGATCCATCTAAGGTTGAAGCCGTGAGTCAATGGAAGAGGCCGAATAATGCTACTGAAGTTCGTAGCTTTCTAATATTAGCAGGATATTACCGACGCTTCGTCGAAGGATTGTCAAGAGTTGCGCAACCTTTGACTCAACTCACTCGTAAGAACGTCAAGTTTGAGTGGATAGACAAATGTGAGGAATGCTTTCAAGAATTGAAGAAGAGATTAACTTCAGCTCCAATTTTGGCTATTCCTTTGGGTACTCAAGGATTTGTGATATACAGTGATGTCTTTGGACTAGGTTTGAGAGCAGTATTAATGCAACATGGAAAGGTAATTGCCCATGCTTCTCGGCAATTGAAAGACTACGAAAAGAATTATCCGATGCATGACCTTGAGTCAGCCGCTGTGGTGTTTGCGTTGAAAATATGGAGACACTATCTATATGGAGTACACTGTGACATTTACACAGACCATAAGAGTCTGAAGTATATCTTCACACATAAGGAGTTAAACATGAGGCAATGAAGATGGTTGGAATTTGTAAATAATTATGATTGTGATATCCATTACCATTCGGGTAAAGCGAATAAAGTCGTTGATGCCTTAAGTAGGAAGAGAGTGGCCAGTTTGGTTACTTTGCCTTGAATACCAGGTCCGTTGAGAAATGATTTGAGTAAATTAGAGATAGAGTTTGTAGTGGGACAATCATCTACATTATCTCTGCAACCGATGATCATGGAAGAGATTAAGGGTAAACAACATTTAGACCCTCTAATTGAACAGTTGAAGCGTGAAGTCATAAAGGATAGGCGTGCAAATTTTCAAATCTCAGAAGATGGTGTGTTGGGATTTAAAGGTCAATTGTGTGTTCCCGACGATGAAGAAATTAAACGGCAAATTTTGTATGAAACTCATAATACGCCATATTCGATGCATCCTGGTACAACAAAAATGTATCAAGATATGATGAATTACTTTTGGTGGCTGGAATGAAGAAGGATGTAGTGGAGTATGTTGCTAAACGTTTAACTTGCCAGCAAGTGAAAGCTGAGCACCAAAAACCCGGTGGATTGCTGCAACCGCTGGAGATTCCAGAATGAAAATAGGAACAAATTGCCATGGATTTTCTTTTAGGGTTGCCAAGAACCGTGAAGGGACATGATTCAATTTGGGTCATAGTGGATAGAATGACCAAAATCGACTCACTTCCTACTAGTGAGAACAACTTATACGGTTGATAAGCTAGCAGAGATATACATACAAGAGATAATGAGACTACATGGAGTCCCACTTTCCATAGTTTCTGACAGAGACAACAGATTTACATCGACATTCTGGAAGAAGTTACAAGAAGGCCTTAGGACAAGATTGAAGTTCAGTACCGTGATGCATCCTCAGACAGACGGTCAAACGGAACGTACCATTCAGACCATGGAAGATATGTTAAGAGCTTGCGTGTTAGACCTCCAGAGATCGTGGAGTAGATATCTACCTCTGATTAAGTTTTCTTATAATAACAGCTACCAGGAGTCCATCAAAGCTGCTCCGTATGAAATTTTGTATGGTCATAAATGTCATTCACCGATACACTAGCATGAAGCAGGAAAGCGTAAATATTTGGGTCCAAAACTTGTGGACCAAGCCAATGAAGCTATCAAGAAAATCAAGGAAAGATTGAAAGTCTCTTAAGATCGACATAAGAAGTATACGGATAAAAGACGACAACCACTAGAATTTGAAATAGGCGACAAGGTATTTCTGAAAGTTGCACCAGTCCGGGGAGTCATGAGGTTTGGAAGGAAGGGTAAACTAAGCCCTAGGTACATTGGGCCCTTTGAGATTATTGAGTGCATAGGAAAAGCTGCATATAGACTAGCCTTTCCACCGAGGTTTTCTGGAGTGCATGATGTGTTCCATGTGTCCATGCTACAAAAATATTTATGGGAACCATCTCATGTGTTGAGTTATGAAACGATAGACGTGGATTCAAAACTATCTTACCAGGAACAACTTATAAAAATTCTGGACAGAAAAGAGAAGGAATTGCAGAACAAGACCATCCTACTTGAGAAGGTCATTTGGAGGAATCATGCAGTCTAAGAAGTGACTTGGGAGTTAGAACAAGATATACTTTTCAGTTTTGTTTTAAGTTTTGGGGACGAAACTTTTGTATGTTATAGGGAATTATAACGTCCCAATTTTCAGGCTTAAACTTTTGTATGAAGGAATTGTAAGAGAAACGATAAAAGAGTTTAAGGATTAAATTGCAAGGCCATGGGGGGCAAAGATTGTAAGAATTTTCATATTTAGGGGCCAAATTACACTATAAGAAAAAAAAGGGCCAGCTGCCTTTCACGTGGCATGGCTGGAACTTCAGCCAAGCCACTAATGTTTCTTCTTTAGCCACGTTGAGAGGATGGGATATTATAGGAAGGAAAAAAAAATTCACTCACGTCTCTCTTTCTCATCTCTCTGTCCGACCCTCTTTATCTCCCTCCCAGAAAAAAAATGCTTTGATTTAGTTAGAAAATAAAGGGCTTTCTTCAAAATTCTTTAGGTACCCCAATTTTGAGAATGATTTTGTAGAACCTTGAAGTGTTGCAAGTGGTTTTCATGATCAAAGAGGTATGGGACTTGATTTCTCTTATCAATTGTCTCCAAATCCAGTTTTTAGTTTAAACCTTGATCTCATTGTCCTAATTGTTGCTGAATGAGGTTCTAATCCCATAAACAAGTGAAAAGCTAAAAAGATTGGCCTTCTAGGGTTCATACAAATTTAGGATTTTGACCAATTTTTCTGAGTAATCTGAATTTACTCTTGTTTTTCTTGTTCTGTTTTCGTTGTGGTTTGATGATTTAGTTCAAGATTTGCATGTTGCTCCTCTTTATGTTGATTGAGTTGGTAAATTGAGGGAAACACATAAAAATAAGGTTATGAGAGTTAATATTCATGTTTAAAGCATAGTAACATTGTTGGTTTTTGTCTAGTTGAAATCTCCATGATGCTAAACTTGGTAATGACAGCTTAGAGACAAAAATCTGAAATTAAAACTATGTTTACATACTTTTCTGCATGTCTTGTGGATTTTGATTACGAGATTGATAATTATAGCAAACTTAATGATTTTAGGTTAAACATTTAATCCTAGTATAAGTCGACAAGATATTTTCTCGAAGTCCTTTGATGCTTGTACAGCCGTGGCGGATAGGTTTTTCAACCCAGAAAATTTAACCTGAGTTATCTATGATTTAGTCAAGCATCATTTTAGATGTTAAAGACTGGCCTTCAATTACTTAGTTAGGAATTCCTAATGTTACTAAGAACTTTAGAGATAATAATGGAAAATGTATGTGAAAATACAAAGCTCATTTCGTAGGCAAATCATGATCTAGCATCATAAACAAAATGGCAAGTTTGTAAGGATTACAACATGGATGTTCATGTTTAAACTAAAAATTGCAATTATTTGATAAGTTTTTAAGCATTAGCCTTGTTAGACAAAGTAGATGTCCTAAGCTTCACATAACTGCAAGAATCGCCTTAAACAGATAACTGTAGCCTAAGATATAAAATTTTGAAGTTGGATGTAGTTGTTACAATTCTGCAGAAAAGAATAAGCAATTCATAATCTGGTGTAATGTGTCTTGTTTTAGGTATTAATGGACTTGAAACCAAGTTTATGATAGTTTTTTAAAAAGCCCTAGATGTCTACTTTGATTGGGCACTGATTTTGTAAATTTTGAGGCTACATAGAATATTTTGTGAATATTCACGTAGCAGTCGTAAAACTGTCATTTCCAGAAACTGATAAAATAAATAACTGAGGTTCCTCCTTTTTGAAATGGGAGTGCTGCACTTAAACCACTTTTGCTACCATTTAGAACAGGTTATTAGTGACGTGTGAGAGTTGAAATCACCCCATTTGGAATTTTGTAGCTCGAGTTGTGCGCATAGAAAGTTTCATATAGAAACTTTCTAAAAGCTGTCAAAAACAGGAAAAACAAAATTTTGATTTATTGAAAACTGTTTTTGAGGTACTTAGAGAGGTCGGATTTAGACATATGATAGCTCGTTAGAGTTAATTTTGGAATTTTTAAAGACAAAATATTTTATGAATTTTCTTCTCAAGATTGACGAATATGTGAAATTACAATTTTCAGAGGAATATGATTATGAATTAGAAATTGATTTATGGCTGAGCTATTGAGCTCTAATAACGATGGCTAATTTGTTTATTTTGGACTATAGAAAAGAAAACGAACAAGGGAAGCGAAGAGAGTTAAATTCAGATTTTTGCTAATCAACTCAAGTAAGTAGAGTATGACTTCTCTGCGGTACTTGTAAACTTTGTTGGATAGACTTTCTATGGAATGTCTAGTACGCTATTATGTGAATTTTTGTGACATTGTCAATGTGTATGTTTTGTGAAGGCATGCTTATGTTAATATATTGTACACAAAGTAGAGCATCACGTGGATTATTAACTTACTTGTGATTGAGCACATAATAGCATGCATGATAGGCCGGTACTGCCGAGTCCTCAGAGGACTCCTATTGTGATATGGTGATTGAAGAAATTGTGATTGAGCCGCACAAGTCTCTCGAGCCAAGTGGGTGATGACAGAGACTATGTTGTGATATTGAGAAATTGTGATTTGAATGAGTTGGCCATTCCCTCGAGCTAAGTGGGTGATGACGGGAAATCTGATATGGTGATTTGAGAAATTGGCATGTGGTCAGATTGTGAAAAAGCCGGCAGCAGTACCGGGAGGGCCCTAAAGATATATAGTGCACGTGCATAAAGTGTAAGAATTGGTTGGCATAAGTTACCTAGGGTGTTGTGATGCATGCGTATGTTAAAATAAGATTGTGTAATTGTAGCTCTACTTACTGAGCCTGTAGCTCATTAAAGTTTGCTCTGTGCTGTAGGTAAAGGTAAGAACAAAGCAAAACAATAAACAGGGGAGCTCGCTTCGTTAACTGCTGTACATATGGTTGGACCGAAGAAGCTGCGCACGTATTATTTTGGGTTTGTAAATACATATATTTTAGAGTTAAACTCACAAACCTTGGATGACTATATAATTATAATTATGGCTAGGAAACCTGATAGGAATGGTGTATTAACGAAATTTTATTTAAGCAAAAATTTTAAAACACCATAGCTTTCACATAAGTGAAAAGTGAAGAATTATCATTGTGGCACATTCTTAAGATTAATAGTAAGAAAAGCTTGAAAAGAGATGGTATAAAAAAGTTGTCACATAAAGCGTTAGCAAATATTATTAAAAGGAGTCATTTCGCAAAATAGGCAATTTTTCAAATGATTGAAAAAATGGTCAAAATTTTTAAATGGAAAAATTACTTAACTTTTTTTTTTATAAATTTAAATTTATATTCATATTTATGACTAAGTAAATTTATATTTACTGACCAAGTATTTTTGGGGACTAGTTACTATAAAAATAAAATAGAAAAATAAAAGATTTAGGCCCTGTTAAAAATTGATCTTGTTTTTATTTTTTATATTTTTTAAGAAAGAAAAAATAAAAACGTTTTTAAAACGGTATTTGGCGTAATAAAGACAAAAAACATAAATGAAAATGATTTTTTAGTTTAGTGTAGAATGAGAGAGAAATGAAAAATGACTTTTAGTCATTTTTTATTTTTTATTTTCGTTTTCTTCTCTTTCGAACAGAGAGATGAACATTAATATGTTTTTTTATACTGAAAACAATCTCTTGATAAAACTGTCAAACGTATTTTTAAAAATAATTTATGTCTGAGATTGAAAACGTTTTTATTTTCATTTTCATACAAAAAACAAATAAAAACATTTTAAAACGAGTTTCAGACGTTTGGTTCATGGATTAAAATCATGAGGTTAGAACCATTTTCGATTTACGTGTATTTTTTATGAGAGAAAATACTGTAACGAATCATAAACCATGATTTGAATCAGAGTACGGATCCCCTTATCAAACGTCACATTAGTGTTTATTACAAGTTCTTGTTATAATTTTTTTTTTTGGATTCCCTTAAAAATATATATATATCATTTGGATGATAAATATTTTTTTTTATCTCTTCAAGTAATGTTTGACATAAAAAAAAAAAAAAAAATTGTGATACGTATATTTGGCGTAAATTTTTTTTTATCTCTTCAAGTAATGTTTGACATAAAAAAAAAAAAAAAATTGTGATACGTATATTTGGCGTAATAACTATCGTTTGGACTGCGAAGAGAGAAAAACAAGCGTAAAAGCCAAGCTAAACCAGTAAGCATCTCTCACTCCAAACTCGGCCATTCTTCTTCACAGTGAGTGATTTTTGAGTTTTGCGCTTCGGACTAAATAGATTTCTTGCGCTTTTCCGCAAACAACAAACAATATTTAGAGAGAGAAACCAGAGACGGCTTCGCAATGACGAACTCCGCCGTGCAACAGAGCCGATCGAGGGACCTCGACAAGCTTCTCCTCCGCCCCGGCAACCTCGTGGAACCCGCCTTCGAGCCCGGCCCCGGTGTAAGCAAAAAAACCCACCTATTTTTTTCTCTGACATTTCCACAAACACTTGGTCCGCATGTCGATTCTGGTTTCTGGGTTTCCATTCGAAGTCATTTCCCTGCAAAATTCCTCGTCCGCAATTTGTTTTTGTGCGATTTTGGTTCTGGGTTTGATTTAGAAAGCGATTAGTTTGATGTTTTTTGTTTTGTGGTGTTTCAGCTGAGAGAGGACCTTAAAGAGTTAGTGAAGGTTTTGGTGGTTGGGGCTGGTGGATTGGGGTGTGAGCTGCTTAAGGACTTGGCTTTGTCTGGTTTTAGAGAGCTCGAGGTCATAGATATGGATCGTATTGAGGTTTCCAATCTCAATCGTCAATTCCTCTTCAGGTTTATTTTTACATTTTGCTGATGAACAATGTCTTTTTATAGTAACTGTTATTTCTTTTCCTTGATTTTTTTTTTCTTCCAATTTTGTAAAAATGGTACCTTGAATTTGTTTGAGCAATTTTACTGATAAATTTGATTAGAGGAGCAAAGAACTGCAGTATGCTTTGTTATATGTCGTTTAAAGTGATTATTTTTTTTTCTTTAACTTGCTTTATTTTTAGATAATGCCTGTTGACCTTGCACTAAGTGCTCTGCGTGTGTTAGCTGCTATCTGTTTGGTTTTTATCATTACTGCCTTGTACTAACAAGTCTTTTAGTTTTATTAATTAATTTGTTATATAAAGGGATGGTAATTTCCACGCGGGACCTGCCCCTAATAGGGCGGGGATGGGGGATTGTTAATGGAGTTTGGGGCGGAAATGGGGACGATTTCTTGTTCTCGAGTTGGGGTCGGGGAAGGGACGGGGAACACTCCCGGCTACCTTATACATATTTTTTATAAAAATTTTACCACATGTATTTAGTATTAACCTTAACAATAATATTGTTTCTATATGTGTTTTATTGGAACTTGGAATTTGGTTTGTTTTGTGAAAACATTACATTTGGATTGAATTTAGAATGAATTTCAACATATTTTTTGTTTTTAAATTATTCAAGTTTTCATCGATGATAAGCATCACGGTGAGGATTGGGGCGAGTATGGGAAAAGCGGCCCCCAATGAGGATTCTCCGATTCGTCTTCACCTTTCCTTAGCAGGATGCGGATGGGAAAGAATTCCCCGTCCCCAGACCTGCTCCGACACATTAAGCAACCGTATAAGTTGCCTTGGGAATTATGTTCCTAGTTTGCATGCTAACACTTTTTTTTTTTTTGAGGGAATAGTTTCCATGTTAACTTTAAGTTGCGTTATTATTGTAGACTTGAAGACGTTGGTAAGCCTAAGGCTGAGGTGGCTGCAAAACATGTCATGGAAAGAGTTAGTGGTGTGAATATTGTGCCACACTTTGGCAGGATTGAAGACAAAGAGCTTGATTTTTATAGTAATTTCAACATTATTGCCCTTGGTCTTGATTCTATTGAGGCTCGGAGCTACATTAATGCTGTAGCTTGTAGTTTTCTGGGTTGGTATTTTCATTTCCTAACTTCCAAAAAATGTCTCTTTTTCTATATCTCATTGGCTTAATGTAGTATTTTTATTTTGATCTTTTTTTTTCCTTTACCTGGGTGAAAATATAGAGTATGATTCTAATGATAACCCATTAGAAGAAACAATCAAGCCTATGGTAGATGGTGGCACTGAGGGTTTTAAGGGCCATGCAAGGGTCATCATGCCAGGGGTGACGCCTTGCTTTGAGTGTACCATCTGGCTTTTCCCTCCTCAAGTGAAGTTCCCTTTATGCACCCTTGCAGAAACGCCTAGAAATGCTGCTCATTGTATTGAATATGCTCACTTAATTAAATGGGATGAGGTAAGATAATTGTTGTTGATTTTTTATGCTCAATTTCCTCTTTTTTCTTCCTTTTTTTTTCTCTCTTGTTTGGTCTCTCTCCTTTTTCTGCTTTTTCTTAATGAGTTTTCTGAGAACTGATTGTTATGCCACTCATATATGCATTTTACTTGCAGGTTCATAGTGGAAAGGCTTTTGATCCTGATGACCCGGAACATATGAAGTGGGTCTATGATGAGGTAGATAAGAATTACATAGTGTTTCTCTCCCCCCCCGGGTAATTCATTATTTCACTTATATTTCTTATGTCTTGTAGGCTGTAAAGAGAGCTGAGCTTTTTGGCATTCCAGGAGTTACTTATTCTCTTACTCAGGTAGGTATATATATATATATATATATAAATGCTTAAGGATATCTCTTTAAAAAGCTAAAATTTCAAAAAAGAGAGTGTACTTTGGTCTTGGTCTTCTTTAAGATTGAAAGTGATTCAATCTTTTGTTCTTGTATTTTTACGAGGGGGAGAAGAGCGAGAAAACTAGAAATTTATGGCCGGTTGTAAGCTGCCTTAAGAGGCTTCATATCTTTGGTTCTGCATATTTGTTCCCCTTTTGTGATAAGCATAGTAATTCATGTGGTTTATAGGGTGTTGTGAAGAATATCATACCTGCCATTGCTTCCACCAATGCAATTATTTCAGCTGCTTGTGCACTAGAAACATTGAAGATCGTATCTGGATGCAGCAAAACATTGTCAAACTACTTAACGTGAGTCCTCTTTTCTCTTCTAGATGTCTTGAATTGAACTCATTAATGTAGTCCCCGATGTGGTAAATATGTGTGACATCATACATTCATATTTGTACTGTATATCATAGCATGGGTGCTCTATTTGCGAATATTCAACCATGTTGGTGTCTTTTATGTTTAATATTATCTGTTAAACATAGAAACATTGATGGGCTCCTGTGGGAACTTTGGGCCCGTTTAGTTCGTTGATTCGAGTTTTTAATTCGAGTTGAGATGTGACTTTATATGAGAGCTTTTTATGGTAGCAAAAATGTTAGATGTGACTGTTTCTAAAAGCTTTTTTCTGTAGCAAAACTCGAATCGGTGAAATGAACGGGGCCTTTGTGTTACTTTCTTCAGAGTTTATTCTTTTTCTCATTCTTGCACTAAAGCTGAACCATGACATGAAGAGCGTTTCACAATTTTCTTTCTCTGGCAATAAACCATACACCGGAGTTGAACATTAAGTATAATTTGGAGGAATTATGCTAATTTCATTCTCTTGTTGTTTCGTTCTTTCATGGTTATTATTGTTAAGGGAAGCATTTACTTAATACTCACTGATCAAAATCATTTCTAGGTACAATGGTGCGGAAGGTCTCCACACTAAAGTGACCGAATTTGTCAAGGACAAGGACTGTCTTGTATGTGGTCCAGGAGTTCTGGTTGAGCTAGAGACTTCAGTAACATTAGAAAAGGTTATTTTCAACTGCTGTTATTCTTGGAATTTAAATTTGAGAGCATTGTTATTGTTTTACTTTTCCTCTGCTTATCTTTGTTATGCTAAGGTGGTAAAAGGAAAAAGAATCTGAATTTACTTGATCTTTAGTTGGTTTCGTTCACTTGTGCATCTTGGTTAATGCATTATCTTACTAAGCCAATACCTCACTCGGTTTTGTTCAGTCTTTGGATAATTGTTTGTGGAAACTTGTGTTGATGAGCCTAGAGACACTAGTTTGCTTCAGTCTAGATCCTGTTCTTTTCAATGAGGCTGATATTGCTGCCTTCCACTAGGTCCTCGCTTTATTCTTCTAATTTAGTTGAGTTTATTCAATCCATCCCCCAAAGTTGCATCTTTTGCTGTGATGGTAATTGAAATGCATATTAAGGATTCTTAGAATATCTAGCGTAAGAATTGAGCTTTTGTTTTGAAGCTTTTGCGTTAAAGGACATCATGTGTGTTGATTTCTTTTTTTCTTTTTTTTTCTTTTTTTTCTTTTTTCCCCCTAAAACAAAGATGCCTCACTTGGTTGTCCAATGAATTTTAGGTTTTTAAACTTATGGTTGTATTATCCGTACATCTCTTAATTTCTTTTATAAGTTTTGAAAAATTAATTATTTGGTGGGGTCATCCTTCTCTGGAGCTGCATTCCGAAGTCTCTCTTAACTGCCTCTTCTTTGTCTGGCGGTGTTATGTTGTTTTAGCAAGTTCCTCATACATTCCTTATCTAATCTAAATAATTAAAAAATGTAAAGAAAGAAAGAAAGAAAGTTCCCCTTTATCTTTCGTTAGGAAGCTCGGAAACGTCCTCGTTCTGTACTGATCTGTCATGCTTCATCCATTTCATTTTCCTCATTTTTTTAATGTTCTTCTCAATTGCCTCTGGGTCTCCATCAACAAGGTTTACATCTTTAATTTTAAATAGAGTAGAGCAAGGCATGTGCTGTGACAAGTCCTTGCGTCATCTCCAAAACCATGTGCATTTATGCTTGTAAATCAAAGAAATTGATAGAGACATTTGTTGTTGCTTGCCCAATCTGTCAAAACAAGAGTTTAAGTAATCTGGGATGTTGATGACCGAGCTTTGATCAATGATTGGTGCGTTTGCTTGTATTGTGTGGTGACAGTTTATCGGTTTACTCGAGGAGCACCCGAAGCTGCAGTTGTCGAAGGCGAGCATCTCACATCGAGGGAAGAATCTATACATGCAGGCACCTCCAGTGCTTGAGGAGATGACCAGATCAAACCTAGGCTTGCCACTTTTTGACCTGATGGGTAAAATTTCCAAGGATGTTGTCCATGCAACTGGTACAATCATTACGAGTGACAAGAAGATTTCCTGTTTGAGAAAATTACGTGTTGTTTTCAAGGGAGTTGATGGAGTTGCAGATATGGATACAGCTGGTGGGGCATAATTTTTATTTTTATTTTTATTTTAAATTTTTTTTTTTTTGGGTACTCGATCTAGATCTAATTTGGAGCTTAGAACTCGGAAAGACTTCAAAAGACATTGCTCTCTCTCTGTCTTTTTGCAATTATTGCATCTTTGATGGGGGGATAAAATGGTGGGGCAAGGTTAAATAGATTTCCATATTTGTAAATTTTTTTTTTTTTTTTTTTCACTTATCCCCTTAAATGATTAAATCCTTGAATTCATCACCCATGAGGTGAAGTTCATTTTGCAGGTAACTTCCATTTGACCAAAGACACATTAGGTTGTGAATTATAATTACTAGCCACTTTGGATAGCTCTCTTGTTGATGCTCTTTTCTCTGTCTTGGTTCATTTATGTCGTATGAAACAACAAAATCATAGGTTATTTATTACTTTTGAGTCCACTTGTCTCGTGGAGTAAGTTGACACAAAATCAATATTTTAGGGGTATTATGAAACGAAATTAGTTTAGAGGGTGTTTTGAATCACTTTTCATATTTTAGGAGGTGAAATGAACCATTTTCAAAATTCGGGAGGTATATTGAAACATAATACAAAGAATACAAAGTTCAAAAGGCATTTATGAAAAAAATCTAATTATCTTCGAGTTTTGAAAAAAAAAAAAAAAAAAAAAAAAACATTCTACAAGGTTTTTCTACTTTTACGGTTAGCTTTATATTATTGTGGATATTTTCTGGTCACAATTATTGACCCCCACGGTACGAAAAATCAGATTTTAAGTTATGGGTTGTGAAGCTCCAAGGTGAAAGAATTTCTGTTAAAAGGCAGAACCTACTAAAGTCTGAAGAGCAGTTCTATTTCATCATGAATGTTTGAATGACCACATATTTTCATGCAAATTTTTTTTTTTTTTTTTGGTTGGTTGGTGAATACATATTTTCATTTAATGATAATAGGGAGGGTTGTTTTGCTGCAAAGCGTTTAAGGGTAAATAAATAGAGTAGGATTTTCCTTAGCCAAAAAAAAAAAAAAAAAAGAAGAGTGGGAACTAGGAAGAAACTGTCTTATTGAATTGTAGTGGCCAAATTTCTATAGTTGCTCACTTGGAGAATTGTTCATTCAATTTTGTGTACCAGCAACTACTTCCTAATTAGATTCCAGCCATAACTACTCTCGTAACTAGAATATTCCTCAATAAATTGGCACCTAACTCCAATCTTCATTAGCGTATCAGACGTATTATATTAACCTTGTCTATTATGTCTTTATGCTGCAAAATAAAGCTTAGGACTCGTTTATAGACACATAAAAAGTTAGACAATAAAAGAAAATTGTTAAATCTCAGCTACTAAAATCTAATAAACAATGAAGAGAAAATTGTTAAACAAGTGCACGAGTCTGAATTTTTATTAATTTATTTTTTTACTAATATAATTATTTAATCAAAAAGATATTAATCAATAGTCAAAGATGACCATTTTTATCACGGCGGCTAACATACTTTTTTCCGTTTTCATTTTTTTATCTATCGTTATTTAATGACTGAAAAATGTGGTGTATTTAAAACTTTGTAGGTTAAGTTGAGTGTTGCTTTGGGCGAGTCACTACACACATAAGAATTGGAAAGAATAAATAGAAAGTGCAAGTTGCTAACTGTGAAAATAACATTCCATTTCCAAGGAATGAGGAAATAAAGTAAACAAGTTTAATTAGAGCCATATTTGGGGGTCATGAAATTCCATGCAGTTATATTTAATGCATAGCAGCAAATGGATGGGTCCCTTGGCCAGGCACCAAACCGTGTGGGATGTGGACCACATAACACCTATAATTCAACTTGCTTTATTATTATTTTTTTATTTTTTATTTTTTATTTATTTTTTGAGTGAAGTCCCCACTGCAAAAGCCCAGCTAAAAAAGTTTACCGAACAAAGTGGAAAAGATTGTGATAATACATGTTAGTCAATAAATGCTTGTACATTGACCCACCCCCTTTTTTGATTTTTCTCTTTATCGATCCCCTTTTAGTCTTTCTCTTTGCCGTAAAATGGAAAGAAGGAAATAATTAGTAAATAAATAAAACCAAAAAAACAAAAAGGTTTTTAAAAAGAAATTAATTTTGATTCTCTCACAACTAGAGGTTTATAATACTACAAATATGGCTTCTTAATTCCATGCAGAGTTGTAACTGTAACAAAAGTGTCTATTTTTCTTAATTATGATTTCTGGCCCACCTTCCTCCAATTGTTTCATAATAGCCCACCGTTTGCCTCCCCCCTAAAAGTCTAGTAGACATGTTGTACCAAGTGTGTGGTAAATCCAATAATGTCATCTACATATACAGCCACCAATATTTGGAGCTTTCTACCGAAGAATATTATGAGCTTCTTTAACGTTAAATTTTGTCAAAATCATATTATAATAAAAAATATACAAGACTGACAGAACGTATAAAAAAATTAAAAAGATATTAATCAATAGTCAAAGATGACCATTTTTATCACGGCGGCTAACATACTTTTTTCCGTTTTCATTTTTTTATCTATCGTTATTTAATGACTGAAAAATGTGGTGTATTTAAAACTTTGTAGGTTAAGTTGAGTGTTGCTTTGGGCGAGTCACTACACACATAAGAATTGGAAAGAATAAATAGAAAGTGCAAGTTGCTAACTGTGAAAATAACATTCCATTTCCAAGGAATGAGGAAATAAAGTAAACAAGTTTAATTAGAGCCATATTTGGGGGTCATGAAATTCCATGCAGTTATATTTAATGCATAGCAGCAAATGGATGGGTCCCTTGGCCAGGCACCAAACCGTGTGGGATGTGGACCACATAACACCTATAATTCAACTTGCTTTATTATTATTTTTTTATTTTTTATTTTTTATTTATTTTTTGAGTGAAGTCCCCACTGCAAAAGCCCAGCTAAAAAAGTTTACCGAACAAAGTGGAAAAGATTGTGATAATACATGTTAGTCAATAAATGCTTGTACATTGACCCACCCCCTTTTTTGATTTTTCTCTTTATCGATCCCCTTTTAGTCTTTCTCTTTGCCGTAAAATGGAAAGAAGGAAATAATTAGTAAATAAATAAAACCAAAAAAACAAAAAGGTTTTTAAAAAGAAATTAATTTTGATTCTCTCACAACTAGAGGTTTATAATACTACAAATATGGCTTCTTAATTCCATGCAGAGTTGTAACTGTAACAAAAGTGTCTATTTTTCTTAATTATGATTTCTGGCCCACCTTCCTCCAATTGTTTCATAATAGCCCACCGTTTGCCTCCCCCCTAAAAGTCTAGTAGACATGTTGTACCAAGTGTGTGGTAAATCCAATAATGTCATCTACATATACAGCCACCAATATTTGGAGCTTTCTACCGAAGAATATTATGAGCTTCTTTAACGTTAAATCTTGTCAAAATCATATTATAATAAAAAATATACAAGACTGACAGAACGTATAAAAAAAATTATTGGTTTTAAACATTGTCTTATATATAAAAAAAATTATATATCTCAAAATGAAATTTAGCCTAGATTTACTGTCTTTTTTTTTTTTTTTTTTGCTTTCTAACGATAGTTTTAGTTTCTGACTGTTTGATCTGGTTAAAATCACATCAGATTAAAAAAAATATGTATTGACAATTTCTGCAACAAATTTAACGGCCGAAAAGTAAAAAATTATCGGTAGTTGATTTTTTCTAATCCAGCAAGAGAAACTCCCCAAAAGAAAACCTAAAGTAGACCCCTTTGAAGCATATATAGCTTTCATTTTCAAAGTTAACTTAATTAACCTTTGTCTTTTACAAAGTTTGCGGTTTGGAGGGGATCTTCAAATTTCCTTGTCATGAATGATGAACCACCACAAAGTTTCATGAGTTATAGTAGCATATATATATATATATGTGTATGTACACACACACATGCATTATATGTATTTATGATATTAGACAAGGAAGTTAGGGTATCTAGTTGCCTTGTGTTAAAAATTTGTGTGGACTATGAATCTTGAGCCAGCAATATAAAAGAATAATGGTCCTTTGTTGTGTTGTGGCTTTTGTTTGAATTTGAAGGAAAATGGATGAGAGGTAGAGAAGTGTTCTCCAAGTCCAACCAAGTGAGAGCCAGAGTTAAGAGATTGGAGTGATATCTTGGATTAGATCATGTCATATCTGGGTGTGGGTTGTTGCCGGCTGTTCCTCATCTCATCTCTCTTTTGGGCTACCGGATAATATCATGACACACTTACATGATTCTTGTGGGGTAGAGACTAGTGGGGACTTAAAAAGACAGATTGGCCAACTGCCACTAATGGACCCCACCAACCCACATGCACTAAAACACCCCCCATGTAGTATTTAGTTACACTCACCCTTCCATCTCAACTTAGGCAAAAAAAAAAAAAAAAAAAAAAATTTTTTTTTTTCTTCCTTTTTTTTTTTCCTTAAAAAAAAAAAAAAAGGGGAAAAAAAAAAAAAAAAAAAAAAAAAAAAAAACACTTACTATCTCCTTAGCTAGAAAGAAGGGAAAAGAAAATGGAAGTGGCTGCTGAAATAGAAGATGACTTGTTCTTTGCAGACTTAAGCAAGCAGATTTCTCTTCTAATCATGGATGATGATGAAGACCCACTTGCTCATTGCCCTTCAGTTTCTCTCCACCAGGTTCATTAATTAATATTCTTTTTTTTTAATCCCCTTATTTATCAAGCATCACAAAAACAAAAATTCTAAAAAAAATCCCTTTTTTTTTTTTTTCAGGCCTTTTCTTGCGAAATACATCCACCAGTACAAACTCAGTTTCTGTATGAGCAAATCTGCAGAAGGGAAAGCAAAGGAACTGGTGTTTTCATTCCCCAGCAAACTCAGCCCAGAAGGAATAATAAGCAAAGGCACGGAAGATTTGGCAATTCATATTATGCAAAATCCCAAAGAGTACAACAACACCAACAACAACAAAAACACCATCATCATCATCATCATGAGAACACAAAGAATAATATGATGGTTTCCCAGCAAGTATTGCCCTCCACTGCCTCTTTTAGACCGAAATAAAGCAGAGGATAGACTTGTAATTTCTCATCAAGTTTACATCATAATTAAGGGTTGAAAAAAGAAAATCACAATAATCTCTACTAATTAATTTATTTATTATTATGGCTAGGAATATTTTTATATATGGTTTGTATAAGGAGACCGTGTATATATAGTGATCAGCCTATTGCTTGATTAGTGTGTTTAGAAAATATTGGAGGTTCACCAAAGGTTTGTACTCCTCCAGGGCTCCAGTTGTTGAAATATGTACGGATTTTTAATTATTTTGCTGTGTATGATATAGGACAAGCTGGATGATTCATTCAATATTGTAATAAATTAAAACTATTCTTGATGTTTTAGATTTGTACTGTGATCATTAGTAATTGAAATGACTTTTCTTCAGTTGTTCATCTTCTTGAGACTCTTTTCCTTTTTTCTTGGTTAGCAATTTGGGAGGATACCTTTCTTCTTTTCAAAGAATATTAAACACACTCATTAAGTATATTTTGACAACAATATAAGATGCACAAGTTGGTGATTTAATGGGGCTTCTAATTCAATACTTAGAAAAACAAATCCTCGTTTATTAGGATAATTCTATGGTAAAGTGGGAAATTTTTTTTTTTCCCCCAAACGGTATGGTATGATTTTGGACTTTAGTTTACATAAAACCTATATTAGAATGAAAAAATAATACAAATTTGACTTTAACTTAATACAGATCTGATAGTCAAAAACAATGCTAATGGCGTATTTCTTTCCCATCCTATCAAAGAAGTCTTTATTGTTCTAGGAATAAAGAGGATGAACCATGTTGATGTGACAGCTAAACTTGAAGCAATATTTGCCGTTTCCTGGCCTGGGTAAAAGGGAAATATATATATATATATATATATACACATATATATATACACACTAAAAGGGAAATATATATATACACGCTAAAGATATATCTTGGTGTGCACTTGGTCATTCTTGGATTCTTAAGCCGTTGAAGAGCTTACATCATTGCAAGCATCTACTTTAAAAATCACTCTTTAATCATGATGATCATGAATTCTTTTCTTTGACTTTTGTGATGATGTATCTCTTTGACTTTAAACCCTATTTTGGCTTCCGGGCAATTAAAAGGAAAGATTTTAGAAAAAAATCCTAATTAATCTCATTTTTGAGTGCTTGATTCACGCAGAGCAAATAAGAGAAAACATACAAAAGACAGAATTTTCTTACTGGGCCCATATAAAATTTTCTTTCCAGGACAAATGAATTGGAAAGGAATATTATCATATTATCATATCATTCATGTAACCACATTTTAATATTTTTTTAAAACTTTATTTACTTGGTTAAACAAGATAAAGGATATGATTTTCTTCGAGAGACAATTATATATGCCTTTTTTCCCCCCCCTAAAGAATCATTATACATTTTGAAATTTTGTTGTACAGAATTAGAGCGGTAAATTTAGGTCGGACTAAAAGGACAGGTTCGAGACTTGCTACTGTTGGCCTGAATCTGACCTTATCCTAAATTTTTTGGGCTTAGAGCCGGACTACACCGACCCTCTCACATTTAAGGCCGGGTCGAGCCAGCATGAACGTCATATTTTTAAAGATTTTTTTAAAAAATACCTTATAAAATTTTAGGTCGGGCCGGACCAACCTTCTCTCTTTTAGGGCCGGCCTGACCTGAAATTTCCTTTTGGACTGTCGGGCCCAACCCGGGCTAGGCCAGACGGCCTAAACTTACACCTATATATAGAACAAGGTTTCTAGTGAGAGAGAATTCCACAGAGAGAGAGAGCGGGGAAGAAGGAGAATAGTCTGACCGGCTACCAGAAGCGCGTCTCTAATCAGCCGGCCCCCAAAGTATAACCACGAGCTCTACATCGGCCAATCTACACGATGATGGAGTCCGTGTTGGTGTTTTCTTCTCTTTTTTTAGTTGTTCGTGGAATAAAGGTAGTCATAATTCTGCCGGTGTTGGTGTTGGTGTTGGTGTTTATTTTCCCCCACAAATCGCTATATTTGTGTGGGCTTTATTGGGTATTGTATCCTAAAAATATGAGATGTAATAAAGGATATTATTATTTATATAATAAAAGAGAAATTTCATTATTTATGTGTATGTATTATTGAATACTTTATGAATATCATTGAAAATTCCGCATGTATTCACGTAACTTTAAATATTGTATATAAGAGTTATATACGAGAGGATAATATTTAAGAAAAATAATCGAAATGTGTTCGTAATGAATTTAATTAAAGTTTCAGAATCTTTAATTAAAACATTACTAATACATGTCATTCCCATTAAGAGTGGAACAGTGTTATTCGCACTGTTAATATGAAGGGATATTGAATGAGTGTATTACAGATAACGTAATTATGTGAAACCGAGACACATACACAATTTAAATTTCTGATAATTTCTATTAAGTATAGAAATTCAAATTGAGTCTACCGATGGTCATATATAAAACGATCTAAATCCTGAGTTATTAGCAGACTCATATTTATAGATTTTTGTCTTTTGATTTATTCGGTACGGATTTTGAGATTCTAAATCATATTCTTATATCTTGGAGACATGATGAAGTAGGTAGTCAAGAACGTTAATATATGAGATGGAATATATTCCTTCTTGAATAAAGAACTATATAAATAATTTCTTTGAGGCTTGATTCGGTACTTGAATCGATAACAAGCTCGTATTCATGAATTTATTTTATGAATATACTATTCATTAGAGAATGAATGGTACCCAATGATAAAGATGTAGTTAGAGAGGTTAACGGATTTCACCTAACTCTAATTATGAATTATTCATGGAGGATTGATATATGTGGTGGTTATATCAAATGGACACTTCAAAGTTTGAAAGTAAATTATATCTATAATTACGAGGGTGCAATTCCAAGTTTATAGTGGAGTAACTTTGTAATTAATAAAATTAATTAATTAATTAAAGAGTTTGATTAATTATTAATTTTATTGGAGCTTAGAATTATAGGTCCATGAGTCCCCGCGTCGTCCTTGTAAATCTACAAGACACTAAGGACAAAATGGAAGTTTTTTAGAATTATGGAATTCTAAATAAAACACTCAAAAATAATTAATTGAGAATTAATTAGATATCAAATAATGTGATTATTTAATTTAAATTTTGGAACACATATGTGATGAAGATTACAAGTGTCACACGCCCAACACTGTTAGAATCCCTCTGGAATTCAGTTGTTTGCTCTCTAAGTTATCTAGTTGACTTATTTGATAAGTTATTCAATTGAAATTCAAAATTGAATTTAAGTTTGACTTTAATTTGAATTTAAATTTTGAATCAAAATTGGACAACTGGATTAAGGAGAAATTTTATCTCCTCCTTATCTACAGTAGGCACCAACTATATGGGGCTTATCCCTGTGGAAGCCGAATTTTATCTACAACAGGAGAGAGAAAATTGTTCTAAAATTAAATGAAAATTTTATTTGATTTTAAATAGGATTTAAAATTAAATATTATCTCTTATTTTCTAAAACCTTATCTTAAGAGATAAGATAAAGTTTTTCTAAGACTCTGAGAGGTACTCTATAAAAATAAGAGATTGCAGAAAATTGGAGAACATAATTTTTCTTCCTTCCTCTATGTGATAGGCGTGTAAGAAGCTAGTTACGGGCGTGTAACATTCTATCAGACAATGTGTAACATGCTAGTGACATGTGTGTAAATTTTTCACTCCCTTCCCTACAGATGGTGTGTAACATATCTAGTGTAGGCATGTAACACGCAGTTGGTTAGTATGTAACCTATTAGAGGTGGGTGCGTAACTTAAGAGAAAAAATAGAGAAGTTATATTCTCAATTCCACGTCGTGCATGAGTTGGTGTTTGTAGAAGACTTGAGTGTTTTAAATGCTAATTCTATTTTGTTTCAGGTGTGCCCACACATACGTCTTCGTAGATTCAAGGAATTGAAGAGAAAGATTCGGGTATTCTAAACAAGCTTGTAGTGAGGAATGTTCATGGTCAAAGAACTCAAGTTATTGACCTAATCGTTCGCTAGGTAAATTTATTCTTAAATTAATTTGATTAATTTATTCCTGCATAAATTAATGTATTCTATAGAGTATCTCAAAGGTTTATTAAAATTTTTGTTATACACGATCAACTAGATACACGTTTTCGCATAGAAAATCATTTTTCAAAACCAACAGGCTTTGGTTGTTTTGTTGTTTTTGGTTGTGTTCCCCCACCAAGCTATAACGTTGTGTGGATTTTGTGTTGTTTTTTTTATCTTTTATATGTCTTTAGTTAGATAAAGAAAGATCTCTCGCTTTGACAAGCTTGATCTGAAAGAATAATGGCTTTTAGAGATCGGTCTTTGTAAAAAGTTTGCTATAGCCCTTTCAGAGTGCCAATTGTGGATAGAGAATTAAACAAGTCAAGAGAAGTGCTCTAAATTGTGTCCATTATCAGATCTTAAATCCTTGTACTAAGACGTTAACGGATCTACCGATTTTAATTTATTGTATCAATTTTTTTGTATTGAGTTCTCTGTTGATTAATGAAATGTTTTTTACATTCAAAAAAATTTGTTGCTAATTTCAAACTGGCAATGAATTAGCACAACACTGGAAGGGCAAAATATCTTTTAAATATTGCTGGTACATTTTTGTTTTGAGTACTTAATGAGCTTTGCTAGTAATTAAGCGCCCAAAACAAAAATAATTCCAAAAATAAAAAAATATCTTTGGTTAAATCTCTTAAGTGCCTAAACATAACCTTCAAAAATCTTCACTGAACTTTCACTTTTCAGCAGTGCATTTCAGTAGCTTTTTTCCTTTCATTATCATTGTCTTCTTCAAAAACTCTTTCTAGACAGCATGTTTTTCATCTCTCCGAGTCATCTATTTCATTTCCCTTTCTGACATAACTTTGGTCACGAGTTTCATTTTCCCTCACAAGCAATATTAATATCTTTTCAGTTCATATATATGGACCTCTAACTTTTATATATATATATATTGAAATCCCTCTACCTTAATAACTAAGAAATTAACCAAATTATATATATATATATATATATATATATATATTTCAAGTGTCCCCTACTCTCATAAAGAAGAGAGAGAAGGAGAGATAGAAAGAGATTAATTAACGGCTTTATTGAGTTTACAAATTTAGTAATGTATTTCAAACTAAATAGTGGAGGCATCATATGAAAGTTTTTGAGGGACGGTCTTGTTCGTTTCGCGAATTTAAGTTTTTAATTTGAGTTGAGATGTGATATTTTTTGAGCGTTTTTAACTGTAATAGAAAAAATTAAATGTGATATTTTTTTAGAGTTTTTAATTGTAAAAACCTAAAATTAAAAACTCAAATCGATAAAATGAACGAGACATAAATGTCACAAATTAGAAATAAAGAAAGAGAAACCCCTGGGTTGAAAAGCTATGGGATACGAATATTTGCTTTGATATGGTTGGCACACGAAATCAATCTAGTACTTGGCCATTAGTAGATATTGTGGCACACAACGAGCAATAAGTGAATTATTGGACGAGCAAAGTGAATCTTTTGGGTGCCCACAACTTGGTAGCCTATATCTTGAAAATTCAAAGACCCCAATTGATGAGTTTTTTGTTGGAGAATTTTACGGTAAGATAGGAAGAAAAAAAAATATCTATCAGTAGGGTATACTTCTGAACCATAGATTTTCATAAAATCACATTAAATAATTATATTTTTAATTGTTACATAATCTAAAATATGATCTAACGGGTTCAGAAATGTCTAATAATGATAATTATTTATTTTTAATAAAATTTTCTCTTTTTTTTTTTTTTTTTTTTCTTCTTCCATAGAAAGTTCAACGACAGGCTAAGATGATGCGTTATAGGAGCCCTATTCAGGATAAAGATGAAAGGACCCACATCTTCCATAAACAGCTATTAGTGCTTTTCATGTCATCGTCCAATCAAAGTGATTGAGAGATGTGTGAAGCTATTTGTTTAGTGGTCTTTCTCGTTTGATTTGGCTTTAGGCACTCACAAAACGCACAAATAACACAATGACGACGTACCGCCCATGCAGTATAACTCGTCAGAAAAGCAATCAATTTCGAACATGCACAAATCCATTAAACGGCTAATCAATTATCAATCAGAATATTCATTAAAATATCATTCAGAATTCCACGTGTATGTATGTATGTATGGCTTTTTTTGTCGTTGAGTGAAGTTAGGCGTGATTAAAATATAGACATGTTATTTCACGATTCAGATTTAAAATTTAAGTTTTATTATAATAAAAAATTATCAAAAATAGTTATATTTAATTTATTTAGTACAGTAAAAATTCTCATATAAAGTCATATTTTAACTTAAATTAAAAATTTATATCAACAAACTAAACGAGTTCGTAATCTCTCATCGTACAAAATACTTGTTTTTCGTGTTTACACTTCCCAAAAGTAATAGTAGACTATTCCTAAACCCAAAAAAAAAAAAAAATCATAGATATTAAATTGATTTTTTTGATTGTGTGATTTTCCAAACAACAACTTTCATGAATGTGCTATCTTCTCCTTTGCCACATTCCGTTCACTCCTTAGTTGGGTGGCGCCAGAGATTGTCCTACAAAAGACACTTTGACGCTCAAGTCAGGCAAATATCTAAAAGATCCAATAATGAAAGAAAGTTAAAGAGAGGAATTCATATTAGAGAGTCACAAAAGGGTCTCCTCTTCTTTTTCACACAGAGGATCCCTTCTCACCTTTCATTTCATCATTTTTTATTTATACATTGATTGTCATGATCAGATGGATATTCTTAATCCATTCTGACATGATACGTCATCAATCCTTTTCCTTTAGGGTTCTTCCTAGGACATTCCTTCTTTGAAAGGCCCTTGGAAGCTTCCTAATCTAGGAAATGTCACTTTTAATTCTGTTATTTTCTTTACACGCGTCACATACGCATTGGTTGCATTAATTAGAGGAAAGAGGGATGGGTGTCACTGCCTCAGGATCCTTTCCCTGACATGAGCCGTTTCTCGCTTTCCCCTCAATCTCTGTTTGCTTCAGTTTCGATGTATCGGAGTTCTTTGCAATCTCAGTGTCGGTTTCGTCGACCGAGATTCATTCTTTCCCTCGATCGAGGTGGGCATCGATCCCTTCGCACGCTCCGGCCTCGGTCTTTATTTTTGGACCGAGTTCATGACACATGTCGTGATCTTAGACCATCTCTAGAAAATCCCCCAACATTTTTCTCTCTATTTAGGAAATGCTTTATAAAAATTGGACTTCAATGGCAATAATTTTCAATTGACAACAAAAACGACAATAACCATTCAAGCAAAAAAACGACAATAACCAAACAAACGACAACATACTTTTTTTAGGGAAAAAACGAATCATACTTTGATTTCATAAAACAATGTTGTAAAAATGACATTTTAACCAATATGAACTAGAATAACGACATCATGAAAAAAAGAATGAAAAAGCCTCACGAAATGACAACACACACACACATACAAAGTACCTAATATACAATAAATTTTTATATCCTAGTCGAATGCTTTTAGTGATTGCCGAATTTCTCTAATACTCGGTTATCTACTACATATAAGATATATACCTTTGTATTATAGTATTAAAAGGAACATGCATATGTAATTGCAGCTACTTAAAACTAATACAACTAATAATCACAATAAAATAATTCAATTAGTAACCAATGGAACAGTGACGGAGTCATAATTTATTAGTAGGAAGATCAATTTTCTTTTTTTTTATCAAGATTATACTAACATGTATATATATAATATATGTAACAGTTTTTATTTATTAAATGTAAAGAATTATTAATTTAAAGGGGGCTAAGTCTAATTTATACACATACCTACTATATTAAAATTAAAACCACTAAATACAAAAATTAAAAAAAAAAAAAAAAAAAAACCTGCCCCCAGCCCCCGTCTCCGTCATTGCACTGGAATGTGGATTGATTTATACTATAACATAATCGTAACAAGAATATAATAGTATAGTGTAAAGAAACATTTTAATGTTATTATATTGTTAAACTCATATATATCAAAATCTGGGGGTAAAACAATTGTCTACCACTAATAAAAATTTCGTCTTCAAAATTTTTCTGTTTCTAAATTAGGATATCTCCATTGCATAACTTCTCTATAGACTCTTAATCGTAAAAAGCTAGTCCGTTTGGTTCATGGATTAGAACTATGAGATTAGAACTATTTTTGATTTACGTGTGTTTTTTGTGAGAGAAAATACTGTAGCGAATCATCCGCGATTCCCATTTTGTGGGGTGGAATTTTCAGTTCTAATTTGGGATCCCCACTTGTCTCTCTAAAGTGTTGAATTATGTTTTCTTTCCTATCCACTTCTGAGTTGTAATATTTCTTGCTTTTCTAGTTGAGAAACGTAACCACTTCTTGTTTATCTGGGACATTGGTACCTTATTTCCTGCAACTTTAATTGCGGCTGTTGATTTAGATTATGAGCAGTTTTGCCCTTTGACCGCTGAAATTGCTAGAAGCTGGATTTTTGGTTTAGATGGGTACTAAACCATCAGTGTTTCTCAAATTGAAACGCCTTTTATTTTTGTCAACTTGCCTTTATGTACCGGCTCCTCTTTGTCCTCCTAATTTATTTTGTTGAATTTCCCACCTATACCAACTTTTTCTTTCATTAAGCATGAATTGTGCAAACTATTCAGCCTTTTGGCCATTCAATTTGATCTGCATATGTTTCACCTAACTCTTTTGAGAATAGAAAAGTTGCCCTCTTTCTTTAACTTATTCTTGGTAAGGTTATTTTTGAAGTTAACGTTTCTGTTCTTAGTCTGTTTGTTGTAATTATATGCTCTTTGACTTGTGTTGGTGTTGCCATTATGCTCTTCATTGTTGTTTATGGTGTTGTGGTGTGTGAGAGCTTTTGGGTGCATTTGGGATGTGGTTTCTTGTTTGGGGTTTTTCTGGATTCAGAGTGCCTCATGTGAGTCATGATTCTGGGTATTACCAGGTCATGTCTAGCCCTAAATGCACTCAGCTTTTTGGCTGGGAATTGCCTTACTGGGATCAGCATTGCTCGGTGGAAATGGACTCCTTATGCTTACCATATTGCCTGCAATAGCCTTGACCATGATCCGGATCTTCGACACATTCCGATCTTTTGCTGTCTCCTCAAGTCTCTTCCATTCAATTACATCATGCTTTTATGGAAGTAAGTTGAAGCTTGACTCTTTGTCCAGATTTCTGGTCAGTTATAAGCGCTTAACATTTTATTCTGTTATGTATTAGTGATAACCCTTTACTCTTGATAAATACCCTTTTATTAGTGTAGTTATTTGACTAAAAAAGATATAAATCAAGAGTAAATTGTAAAAATCTAGACTTATACACTTTCGAAGTATTTGTCAAGATTATCTAGAAAATATAGGTATCGACACCTATATAAGAGCTATTTGTGCAATGCACAAAAAGGCATAGGATGCTACTTGTTAACGTATGGGAGCTAAACTATGAAGGTGTCAGAACATATTTAGCTAACATTTTATCCTCTGTCATGTGTGTGGGGGGGGGGGGGGGGGTTCAATCTCTTTATACAGACATTTTTGCTGTTGTTCTCAAGGAGGAAAGGAATGTGCCAGATAGAGCATTGAACATAATGGAGATCCTTGTTTTCTGGACTTGGTTTCCTCTCCTAGTTTCTGTCCTACCCAATTTGGTAGGAAAGGATTATGTTTGTTCTTGTCATCTTGGCAGTGACATCAATTCAGCACATTCAGTTCAGTTCTGCTCGAACCATTCTTGGGGTGCCGAACGGGAATGATTGGTTCCAGAAGCAGGCGAGCAGGACGTTGGACATCGCCTGCTCGCCTATTACGTGCACTTTGTTTTCGCCTGTTACGTCCACTTTGTGCTCATAATCTAAATTAGGAAAATGATCACTAATTGCTTTTGAACGTTGTAAGCCTTCTTTATGAGGCAGATGGATTATTAAGTGAATGTTTGGTTTATAAATTCAGAATCATTCTCGTTTTATATATGTTTTTTGTGAGAGAAAAATACTGTAGAGAATCATGACCATGAATCATGATTCATAATTATAGATGAATACGGAAAACAAACATCTCAGAATGGTGTGTGATTGTCTTTTAAGTCTAAAACTATCATTCAGTCTTTGGATGGATTGGTTCTGGGTTTTTGGCGCTGCAAATTTCAGCTCGAGCATCACTTGTTCCCGTGCTTGCCGTGGTGCCAACTGAAGAAGATCTTTCCTCTTGTGATTGTTGTTGTTGTTGTTTTCCTTTGAGATGACCTTGAACATGTTATCATATCTATTTGCCAAAACGACAATAACCGTTCAAGCAAATAAAAACGACTATAATCAAACTAACCACATCATGGTTTGAACTGGAATAACGACATCATGGTTGATTTAATGACTTGATATAAATGTAAAATTGCTCGACTTTAATGGCATATTAAATAATTTTTCAATTGGGGGTTAGTGGTTTGAACTTTTAAACTAATTTTTGACATGTAAAATTATATAGCGACTGTATAAAAGTTAATCGTCAAACTAATTTCAAGTCTTTTCACTCCTTAAGAAATTTAGTTAGATTATAAAAACAAAATAATAACATAGTTATTGGAAAGATGACATACTTTCAAAAAAAAAAAGACGTGACTAAGAAGATTAAGAAAAAATCAATTCGCAAAATTTTAGTCTTAAAATTATTAACACAAAAAAATATGAAAAAATAGAGAATTTATTTCTGGACCTTTATCATGTACTTTTAATAAATGTCACTTTGTTAATGTAATTAGTTAACTAAAAATGTTGTGAATTAAGAATAAAGAAAAAATCCTGACTCATACACTTTTAAAAAATATTTATTAAAATTACTTAAAAAATATAAATATTATCTCCGGTATCGGACTAAAAGGACACTTATATAAGAGTTATTTGTGCAATGCACAAAAAGGCATAGACGTATGGGAGCTAAACTATGATCGTGTCAGAACATATTTTATATGTTGGGAGGGATGGTGTCAGCTAAGAAATGTTATTAAAATCATTTGAAGGGCAAACGGGTAATTCAACATGCATTAAAAAAAATGAATTAAGACATTGTAAAAATCTGTCAATCGTTAATGGAACAACATGGTAGCAATACCGGGTACAAGTGTATAGAATGGTGAAAGTATGTGTACTTCTAATACTACAAGTGTGTAACATCTAAATGTCATATTAAGCTTGCCCATGGATAATAAATAATCAATAAAAATATGTACTATAAAGATTATTATGTAAAGATGATAATAAATCATTATAATAATTAAACATATGAATTGTCATACTAAATTAATACGAATATGATAATTAATAATCAAACAGTGTTACAAAATTAATGGACCAAAGTAAAAGTTAGCACACAAATATGGCTCCGTCATGTTTGATAATATCAAAATGTTACCGTCACGTTTTAAAATGAAGACTTTTGATGATATTAAAATGGTATCATCAAAGTAATAGATATATAAATACATAAATATATTTATATCATTTTGATGTTACGAACTTGATTTTTAGACTAAAGATCAGTAAATTATATTTATGTTATTTTTCATAATTTAAGATTGTTGATGGTCGTTTTTGTACAAGACCTATCCATTATGTCACTAATACTACTTGGTTAGAACATTTCCTATACAATATAATCTTCTAATACTAAGGCTCCATTTGGTAGGAGAGAATGAGAGAGTTGAAGAGATGAGGAATTTGAACGATAGAGAGGATTATAGTGATCCTTTATATTATTTCGTATGAGGTAAAGGAGTTGAAATGATAGATGATAATTATTTGATTAATTACCGTATTGTGTATTTTACTATTTGTTAATAATTTATTTTGAAATATAAAAAGTTTTTTTTTTAATTTAAATTTAGGTGGATTCATTTAATGGGCTTGGAGATAAATTTTCATAATATTTAGTTTAGAGACTCATTTGTCAAATGAGACAAGTTCAAAGGGTAACCATGAACCACACAGAAAAGCCTAATAATAATAAAAAGACTATTGTCTACAGCTAATTAAACCTTACTAATTAGTGGTAATTAGACCAAAGTTAATCTCACAAATAGTTATTGACCTTATCATCAATCTCTCTTTGCTTCTTGAGGTTTAAAACATCTTAAAAACTCATGTCTAACCTATCAATTTGCTTCTGCTTTAGTCATTTGACCCATTTTCATTAGTTGTGTGTAAAAAAGAAGAAATAATACGCATGTGATGCTAAAAGTAAATAATGTTTTGCTATTAGAACACAGAATATGCACATGATTTACTGCAAAAATGTAAAAGAGCACTTTGCTAACTGAATATTATGTAAATTTTGTGTTGTTTTCAATACTAAACTGATCAATAGGACTATAATCGAAACAAATTGATAGATTGAATATTAAATTTAGGATGTTTTAAAAGTAAGGAACTAAATAAGATTGACAACAAAATTCAAAGAATGTTTACGGGATTGACATGTAACATTCCTTAACTCTATTTTGGTTTCGTATGAAATTTTGTGGTGAGCTTTATGATAATTGTGTATTTTTTGATTTTTTCATCACAATTAAAGAGATTTAGATATCCTAAAGTCACGCGTCACCCAACGGAATTATCGTCCGAGGGTAAATTTTGCCTGAAAACATTAATTGGAGCAAAACTTAGTGAATTAAATTCCGGATGAAATTTCTAATATTGAATTCTTATTGGAACATCGAAATTAATCAAGAGTAGAGTTTTTATAAAGATTCTATTTCGGGGCCAAATTTTCAAGTTTACCAAAATATGTAATTGAAATGTAATTTTTTGAAATATGGGACCCAAAACGCGATTATAAAAATATGTGGGTCAAAACAGAAAAGCTGATAGAGTTTTTAAAAGTTTCTTATTGGTTATTTGAGAGTCACTATACATCACAACCAATAGAAATTTAGTTGGGTTGAAAAATAAAATTAAAAAGAAAAAAAGAAGATGACATATCGATTATTCCCTAAAGTTCAGACATATTCTACTCTCTTTCACTCCCTCTTACTCTTTCTCTCAGAAAAACAAAAAAATCCCATAACTATGTAAAGGAGCTATAAAAAACCCACCAAAAATGATTCAAAAGTCCAATTTCTTATCAAAGTTTTTCTCCCAACTCATAGTACTAACATCCCCATTGATTTTCTTGAGTTAGAGATGATTTTTGAGCCCTAAAAAGCTCTCAAATATTTGGTTTAAGCCCCAATTCAAGAATAGAAGATTGTAAATCCATTTTGATAAGTTGTCCTTACTAAAACTTGTTCATTGATCAATTTATTTTAGTGGGTGAGTTCTAATCCATTTTTTGAATGATTGTGCATGATATTTAACTCCTCCAAATCCACTATTCTAGCCAAACATGTTTCTCCAAATTCAAGTCACGAGTTCATCATCAAAATGAAGCCAAACTTTATCATTTCTTTAAGGGTGAGAGTCCTCAACCTTTAAAAATCATGGGATTGAATTAGAATCTGTATTTTGATGATGAAGTTTAATTTTTGATGATCACTAAGTTTATTTCTAGTTGTTTGAAGTTTGTGTGCTATATGTTTGACAAAATGATTATGAATAAGTTTCTGTGATCAGCTATGAAATTTTAGTTTTTCTGATTATTTTATATATTATTTTGTCTTAGTTGATATATATTTTTTTTATTAAATTAGACATCTTAAGCTTTAAGTGAGTTTTTGAATCACTCAAAAACGATTTTTTTAGAATTAGTTATGGTTTTTACAAGTTCATGCAAAAATATGTCCATTTCCTGATAGGAATTTTTAATATGAATTACGGGCTATTTTTGATGAATTTAATAAATCTGAAACCTAGATTATAATAGCTCTAAAGAAAGCTCCATGAGTCTACTTTGATTTGGCTGTTTCTAGTAATTTTTTGATCTACCTATAATATTATGAATATTTTCATAAGAGTCGACGAATCTATCTTTTTACAAAAGATTGTTTGTGATCAATATTTGTGCTATTAAATATGGAGTTGATACTTTGATATTAAATATTGGTTAAATATGTGGATTTTCTTATAGTTAAAGAACTAAGTTTGTAGATATTTGAATATCTATAAGTATGTATGAAATTTTATTATTATGTTTGATGACAAATGGTTTATTTCGATGATGGAAAGTTTAATAAAACTGAGATTTTGGTTGGTTTTGTTAAAAATCTAATTGTTCATGCTAGATTATATTTTTCACAATATCGAATGACAACGAAAGCTCATGTTATGAGTTAGTGTTCCTTCAATTTTCTTAAAAACAATTATGTCTATAAGAATTAAGAACTTTAAATTGAATATTTCGGTTTGATTGATTTTCTTTTAAGAAAATTATGATTATATTATGAATTAAGCAGTTGATTTTACTTTATTAAGTTATGGATAAGGTTATTAAATTCCAAAGAGTCTTTCTTAACCTCAAATCACGTTTTTCGAAATAATGGGTGAGATTGTAATTACGAGTCTCCGATTGAGATATGAAAGAGGAAACAATATGGTTTCCTATTCTTAGGAATTTGTTAGCAACTCTAGAGTTTTGTAATACTCTTAAAATAATTTGTAACGCTCCAATTAACGGAAAAATAGTTGTTAAAATTAGGTGAGCACCTAATCATTGTGCGTGAATCAAACGAAGCGTAAGGAGCTTACGTTTGGGATATATGAATGCTTAAGGTAAGTAGAGTACTCACCTGCAGCACAAATGATGATTGCAATTTACTTGTAACTTTGTTTGCCATTACTACGTATGGATGTCATGATTGCTTATGACAGTATGAAAGGTGATTATAATTATGCCTCATGGATTATTTTTATTATTTATCATGCCACTTATGAATTTTCATGATCAATGAACACGACATGAAAATATTCAAATTCCTTATGAATGTTTTATGCTAATTTATTAGCTACAATGGATATGATGGTGATGTCTTAATGAAAAATATCTGAGTGGATATGAGTATTAATGATGGAAGCATGTTTTATATTGACAACAAGAAGACAAATGACATGGTAAAATAAAATGCTAGTATGCTTAATATTATGTGAGCATCTGAGAAACATGTGTGATATATGAAGTAACATGACAAGATAGAAAATTATTTTGTTGGTATGATATTTAAGTATGAACATTGACATATAGTATGATATGATTAGTTTCACATATTAGTGGGTACTGCCGGTCCGTTAGAGGACCTAATATGACAGTTATGATTTAATTAAGTCCGTTAGATGGACTTTATGCTCTATAGTCCCGGGTTATAAATGTGACGACTCTAGTGGTTGTTGGATCTATGATTTAGTCATGGTGTTGAATTCCATGAGCCTCAGCCTAGCAAGAATGGATAAAACCTTGTGAATACCCATGTTACTGTTGGTTGCCGAATCGAATTCGGCTGCGGAAGCGCGGTGGTGCGGGGAAGAGGCGGATCGTGTATAACAAAAATTTTCATAAAACTTTTGAGATACTCTATAGATTATATTAATTTATGCACGAATAAATTAATCTCATTAACTTATATATATCAAGAACTCAATCAGGAAAAATACCTGGAAGCCGACTCGGATGATAACTTGAGTTCTTTGACCACGAACAGTCCTTGCTCCAATCTTTGTGTTTAGCAAACCAATGTCTTCCACATCAATTCCTAGAATCCATGAAGACGTGTGTGTGGGCACACATGAGACAAAACGGGTTACAATAAACACTCAAATTTCCACAAACACCACCACATGCACGATGTGAAATTTTTGGAGAAAAATTTTTCCTTCCTTTCTCTCTTGAGAATTTCGGCCAGCCTTAACTCTTAGGGCTGAAAAATTGTTTCCAAAATTTCTATAGAGAAATTTCGGCTACCTCTAAAATTAGGGCAAAAAACCATTCCGAAAATTGTCTCAAAAATAGTATTTATAGAGTAGAAGTCAAACTTCTAGAAGGAATCCAATCTCTATCTCTAAGATAAAGCTTGTTAATTATCTCCTATTTGAATTTTAAACCAAATCTCCTCTTTTCCTCTATCCTATATGGCCGGCCATTCTAAGGGGATTTTCATCCCTGTGTGGCGCCAATATCAGATAGGGAAGGAAGAGAAAATCATCATTTATCCTGTAGTCCAATTTTGACTCAAATTCAAATTCCAATTTAAGTCAAACTTAAATTAATTTGAATTCTAAATTGAACAACTTATCAAATAAGTTTAAATGGATAAATCTAGAGGTGTTCAAATTCAAATTTAAATAATCACATTAATTAAATAATAATTAATTCTTAATTAATTATTTTT
>NW_010360033.1:73255-106425 GCF_000414095.1 Morus notabilis | reverse complement strand
ATTGATTTTCTAATGGACAGTGATTCATAAAACACATTCATGAATCGGAGCTCCTATTGGAGAATTATTTATCTACTTCTTTCTTAAGAAGGAATGGATTCCATCTCGTGTAATAATATTCCCGGCTACCTACTTCATCATGTCTCCAAAATACAAGGAATAGGATTCAGGATCTCAGAATCCGTACCGAGTAAATCAAAAGACACAAATCCATAAATAGGAGTCTGTTAAGAACTCGGGATTAAGATCATCCTATATATGACCATCGGTAGACTCAATTAGAATTTCTATACTTAACGAAATTATTAGAAATTCATATTGTGTCTGTGTCCTTGTTCCACATAATCTCATTATGCGAAATACACTCATTCAATATCTCGTCATATTAACAGTGCGGATAACACCGTTCCATTCTAAATGGGAATGACATGTATTAATAATGTTTTAATTAAAGATTCTGAACTTTAATTAAATTCATTATGAACATTGCTTTTTGATTATTATCCTTAAACATTATCCTCTCGTATATAACACTTATATACAGTGTTTAAGGTTACATAAATAATCATGGAATTTTCATTGATATTCACAAAATATTCATAAATATATGCACATAAAATAATGAATAAACTATTTTATTAAATAAATAATAAATATCCTATTACATCTCATGCTTCTAGGACACCATTCCCAACAGTTACCACTTATGTGAATGACAATAATTTGCAACTCTAGTGTGATTGACAAGCCACAAATAACTAGTGGTACACTCCTGGAAGCTGAGTTCGATTTGTTAAATGGTACGTGAGGTTCGTGTGTGCGATTGCTAAGACCCATTGGCCTGGAGTCCAGGATAGCCACACAAATTGAGCATCAGCCGGCATAAGGAAGTCCCACGGGCCCACTAGCACGTGCACATTAGGATACTAGTCCATTAAGTATGTGATAAGTTATGCACATTATTATGATATGATAATATTGTGCTATGACTTATTATAGAATGATTAGTTCATGATAGTGTATGATATGAGGTAATGTTATAAATATAAGAGTATGATACGACATGGTAGGACTATAGCATGATAAGACTACGTGGATTTAAATTATGTATGTCTCTTAGTTAGATTTAATTATGATCATGTTAAATGGGAACATGTGATTAATATTGTGATTGTATTGTTTTCTAGTGTCTTCTTAGTTGTTGTGAACCCCTAATAAGAATGCAAATATTTGTACGCTAGATTATTAGGGATATTTATGTGTTTCAGATTTTAGCTACTTCAACGTGTTATTCTTATTTAAATCTTATGCACGGTTGTGCTTATAAGAGTACGTGACTACTTGAGAAGGCTTCGGTTATGGTAAGAAATTGATTAAGATTTATGATATGGTATGCTTATACTAATGGTATGTTAAGATTATGATGTATGATATGGTATGATTATGGTTATGATATGTTAAGATTAAGACTTATGATTATGATTATGGTATGTTAAGATTATAATTTATGATATCTTATAATTATGATTATGGTACGTTAAGATTATAATTCTCATACGTTTGAATATGATTTATGAAAGTCAAAATAATAATCAACTGATACTATGAATATTTAATATGACAAGTTTATGAATAGTTGAGTATAATACACTCCTATATGAAACATGTTAGGAGTTAGTACGAAGCATTGACTATTATGATTACTTATCGGTTAGTAAAACTTATGAATTATTTGACTATGTATATTAAAAAAATTATGAGTACTTGAATTAGGTATTCAAATTAATATCGCTTATGTCTACATTTATGTCCATGTCTCTTTTCAGCTAAGGAATTATTGTGTCATGTTGCATCCATATTTAGAGTAGCTAGTCTACTCGCTTTCTGAGCTTCCTAGCTCACTAGGATTCCTTGTGTTGCAAGAAAAAGGAAAGAAAAATGTTAAGGTAGAAGCTCAGTGATCGGGAAAGCGGATTGAAGTGAATGTGTATATAGGGTTAAGACTTGTAGTGATCAAACGTTAATATTAATTTTTGAGAGTTGGTCTTATGACTTTGATATGATTTCCACAAAGTTATGTTTTTAATTAATGAACCCCTTTCAAGCACCTTTCTCTTTTCAAATTTTAAAACTTCTATGTTTTGATTAAGAATTTATAAGCTTTTAAAAGTTTAAATATTCCGCATGCTTATTATATATGTTTGTATGTAGAAAAAAAAGATCTGTAAATATAGTATAATATGTATGTATGTGCGTTATTTTTTTCCATCACAATTCATCGCCGGCCTAACATAGTTGGCAGCTGGCGGCGGGTTGTGACATGATCCTTGACCAACACTCCTAACATAATGTAAAGAAAAGTAGAACCTATCCTAAAAAGTATGTTCAATACACGATACAATTATTAAAGCATCCTTCCACACTTGTTTGCTTTAATCACATGTAGAATAAATAACAGTATTAATCTATATCACCTATACTAGTTTCAAAGAAAAACACACTCAAGAAAATTGATGTAGAACCGAGATAGAATGTAGAACATAAATAGAATTTAGATTAAAAAAAAAAAAAGCAGAGAGAATCAATAGGAGAAATAATACTAAGATAGAGAAGAGTAACTACGAGGGAGATAGAAATAACGAGAGAACAAGAACTTAAGAGGACGAAACTAAAATTCAATATTCACTAATAATCATAAAAAGCCTAAATAGAATTACAATCACTAATGTATTTATAGACATGTGAAAGATAAATTGAACTAATTTAAAAATAACACTACGAGATAAATATAACTCTAACTTAAATTTAAAATAAGTGATAAAATTATTTTGGTACTGTCTGGTTGGATAGCCTAAGTATCTTGTATTTGTAATAAAATTTAAACAGTACCTTCACCTTTAAAGAAATATTCTTCCAATACTTTAAGATCAAATTTTGTGAAATAAAATGACAATTCTACGATTCTCACTAATTAATAAGAGAATAATAATCTTTTTTTAAAAAAGTTCTGAAATATTTTAAATTATTTAAACTTAAAAAATTAAATAAGGTGAATTTTTTTAAAAAATATATTTTTAAAGTGATTAATTTCTATTTAATTAAGAGAAAGGTAAGTTTGGACATTTGTATGTTAAAAAAAATTATTAAAGGTGAATGTACCGTTTTGATATTATTAAAAAGATAAAATATTAGCAAGATCTTTCACCATAACAGAATGTACTAAAATAATTTCATCTCTTAAAATAAAAATAAAATATATCCTCATAAATAGCTATAATTTAAATTTAAAACCCCTATTCTAATTCGTCATATTTTTTCTTTCACTCAAAAGCCACTTAAAAAATCTCTTTACACATAATTTTCTAATTCCGGTGAAACTAAAACCAAAGTCTTTTTCTTATATATAAAAAAAAGGATAATTAACACTGATACTCTTGTATTTTGATCAAGAGAATGTCTTTGTTATTTTAGTAAAACACAAGGGTATTAGTGTTCCCGTTTGGTTCATGGATTAGAACCATGATATTAGAATCATTTTCGATTTACGTATGCTTTTTATGAGAGAAAATACTGTAGCAAATCATGAATCATGATTTGAATCAAAGAATAAATTCTCCAACCAAACGGGCTCTGAAGAAAAAAGTTGAGAGAGGATAACCAAACAGTAAAATCGGATTATGCATTTACGGTTTGAACAAATGGGCAATTATTATTTTTTTTTTATAAGCAAACTGTGCAACCATTTCTTTTTAGTTTATTAAAATCGTTTATCCCATTTTTTTTTTATCAAAAAGTAATTCACATAAGCTGTCAGACCACTATTACAAATCTTTAGGCTACCCTTGTCTTATTAAATCCGTTGAATGTTCATCACACTTCAAATTGAAGTGCTGATTGATACGCTCAGTTTATAGGTGTTGGATTGGTGACAATTTCAAAAAATATATTATTTTTTTCAACACTTGCCAAAAAAAATCCCATAAAAAAACACTTGGAAATAATAAAAAAACAAAATGAAAAAACAAAAAGAGAATAGAGAAAACCAGTATCGCGTTAAATAGGTAGATTGAAATCTATCGTCTGTCGCTTAAAAGGAAGTTAAATTGGGACCAACAAGGATAAAGCATCACCACCGTTCATTTACACGACTCTTTCGAAGATTCATCAATGGCGGACCTCAATCTCGCGTACCTCTTGTTCGTTCTACCTCTCGCGCTTCTCGTCTTCCTCTACTTCATAGTCCGTCCCCGCCCGGTCAGGATCCCGATCAAGAACCGCCACGTCTTCATCACCGGTGGATCGAGCGGCATCGGGCTGGCCCTGGCCCACCGGGCCGCGTCGGAGGGCGCGCGCGTCTCCATCCTCGCGCGGTCGCACGACAAGCTTGAGGACGCAAAACACGCGATCCGCCTTGCCACCGGCGTCGACGTCGCGACCTTCGCCGCCGACGTGCGCGACGCCGACGCCGTCCGTAGGGCGGCGGAGGAGGCCGGGCCGATCGATGTGTTGGTCGTGAACCAAGGTGTATTTGTCCCAGAGGAGCTGGAGAAGCAAGGATTAGATGAGGTGAAGTTCATGGTGGACGTCAATCTGATTGGAAGCTTCAACATGATCAAAGCCGCTTTGCCGGAGATGAAGAACAGAGAAGGTCGCGGACCGGGCTCAATCGCTCTCATGTCGTCCCAGGCCGGTCAGGTAAGGAGATAAATCCAACGCAATCAAATTCGCCATTTTTAGGGCATTTGAATTCGAATTCTGATTTGAAATGATTTATTTATAAATTCTAGGTTGGAATTTATGGTTACACAGCTTATTCTGCGAGCAAATTTGGTCTGCGAGGTTTAGCAGAATCATTACAACATGAACTTATCGCAGAAGACATTCATATCTCTCTTATATTCCCTCCAGATACAAATACTCCTGGTTTCATTGAAGGTATGAAATTGGTTTGTGATTTGGATTAAGATTTTTCGTATTTGATTGACCAGTTTTCCGGATTATGAATTCTTATGTACAATTCTGAGGCTCTGTGTAAAAAATGAAGAGAGAAAAGAGAGGACTTTTTTCTTTTCCTTTGTTTTTGTTTTTATTTTGGATTACACGTCATGAAAATTATGAATGCATATGGTGGAAATTCGCAGGTTCTCTAAAGCTGAAATCTTGTTTAATCCTACTTTGCGCCTAACATGCTACATTTTAGTTTTATGAAGTATTGTAACTGTTTTTTTCATGATATGCATTGTTTTTCATTTGGAAATGTCAGAGAGCAAGAAACGACCACCGCTAACACGCATTATTACGGGGTCCTCGGGTGAGATGAAAGCCGAGGAAGTTGCAAAGAAGGCTCTGGACGGCATAAAATGTGGCAGCTTTATTATCCCTTGCAACTTCGAGGGACTCTTGTTGTCCATTGCAACTGCTGGATTATCTCCTCAGAGATCATTTCCAATGGCTTTCGTTGAAGTGCTCACCGCTGGTTTGATTCGTGTTGCGGCTCTGTGCTTTCAGTGGAATTGGTATGGAAGCATTGAGAAGTATTACGCTCAAAAACAACAGTAAGGTATTCTTTTTTCAGAGAACCGCACCAAGCAGAAGAAAATGTTGCCAACTTTGGTTGAATTTTTGCAGATTATGTGTTTCGTTCTAAATTATGTTGAATTTAGAACCGGACAGTTATGACTTTTTTTTTTTTTATTATGTTGAATTTAGAACCGGGCAGAAATTTTGTCTTTTTTTTTTTTTTTTTTTTTTTGTTGACAATTGCAAGTTACTTGTATCTTTCTTGTTTCATGACAAGCTGATATTTTTGGGATCGGACAAGATAAATCATAGTGCGCATCTATCTTTGTGTGGCCGTACATTTAGGGAGCTTGCCATATGGCAAAGAATACTAGGATCGCTTAGACAAGATTTGTACGGAATAGAGCCTTTTTATACGACTTGATTAATCTTCATTCTTACGATGTACTTGGGCAAAGCGAACTCGTTTTAGTTTAGATTCTCTTTCATATTAGTATATCTTTCATGGTCCCCATTTCAAATAACGATGTTTCATTGAATTTTTTATCTGTGATTCCCATTTTGTGGAGTGGAATTTCTAATTTGGGATTCCCCCTTGTCTTTCTTTCCTATCCATTCGAATGTAACATGTTGAGAATCTGATAATGCCATTTCTGAGTTCTAATATTTCTTGTAAGTTGAGAAACTTGACCACTTCTTGTTTATTCGGGATATTGGTACCTTATATTGTACAACTTCAATTGAAGCTGTTGATTTGGATAATTAGCAGTTTTGCCCTTTGACCGCTGAAATTGCTAGAAGTTGGGTTTTCACTAAGCATCAAATGTGCATGAAGCTTTAGCACTTTGTTTTGGAAAACTAATCAACCTTCTGGTGGTCAGAGGGTGTGTTTGAATGTTGTATGTGAATGTTTAGGGAATGGAAGTTGCGCTGTTTCTGTAACTTATTATTGGGAAGGTTATTTTTAAGTAAACCTTTCTGTTCTTAGGCAGTTTGTTGTAATAAGAACCCGTGAAGCGTTTCGATGATCGACACATTTTGTAGCTTCTTTCCATTTTGACTCGATGTTCCACTCTTTGCATTTCTTTGGATAACTAAGCAAAAAGGAAAAGAAATTTGGTACTAAAAACTAAATTGCACCTCTTTCTTTAATGCTACGTACTTTGATACCGGTGTCTTGTGCCTGTCATCTCATGTCAAGAACTTTACTCCGTGCATTTAGGTCCCGTTCATTTAATCGATTCGAGTTTTGTTACAGTAAAAAACTCTAAAAAACAGTCACATCTAACTTATTTACTACAGTAAAAAGCTCTCACATAAAGTCACATCTCAACTCGAATTAAAAATTCGAATCAGCGAACTAAACGGGGTTCTTAATCTTTTGCTAAGATGTAAAAGTCAACCTTATTTTTCTCTTTTTTTTTTTAACCTTAGAATCTGAGATCATATAGGATGTTACTGCATCAAAGATTAAATTTACGGCGTAAATGCCAACTATGATAATTTTAAGCGTGCAAATTTTTATAGATTATGAGCACAACGTAAAGTGGTTCCGGATATTGTCTAGCTGTTATTTTGCATCTGGCTTTATCTTGAGATATAGAATTCAAAGCTCCGCATCTTACAGTTATATAAAACAAGTAACCAAGCAAGCAACTATGCTGCTATCTCACCCTTAATCAATCAACGACACTACGAGCTTTCCTTCGCCTTAGGTTAAGAGGAGATCAAGTACATGTGACATTCACGATATGCAAGCCTCCTTGGTGCCGGTGTAAGCACTCAGATTTGAGTGTATTTAAGTAAATAACATATTTTAAAACTATTTGAAGTAAATAGCAGAGCGTATCTAAACTAAATTAAATAAATAGTATATTTTAAAACAATTTGAAATAAATAGTAGTTTACCGTGTAAATATTTTATTACGATTGGTAAAAATCTTTATTTACGTGAAAAGAAGTCTTTTTATTAGTTGTCGAATGAAAATTTACGTGGAAAATGATATTTTTAATAATTGTAAATAAAACATTTACACGGTAAACTGTTATTTAATTTAAATAGTTTTAAAATATGTTAGTCACTTAATTTAGTTTCAAAAATCCGTTGATTACTATAATTTTTTTAATGGATGTTCTCTAAAGTGAAAACTGAAAGGTATTATAGCTAGAGTCGCTAGTAAATAAAAGGTAGTTTCGCTGGTTTCTAAACAGTTAGGCTCTAATACCATCACTGGCCGAGAGCTCCACAAACCATAAACAACAAGGGACCTGTGCACTGTATAGCCACTGCGTCCATCTTGACTTTTGGCCTTTAGTGCCACAAGTACTTATTACTTATGGTCATGGAGATCGTAGCAATGATCTTAGGCTTAAACTTTCTAATGTGCAGGATCCTCTATTATAGACAAGCACAGAGCATACTAGTTAAGAAGAGAATGATTATGATATAAGGAAGGGAACTCAGAATTTTAGAGAGGAAGAAGGGAAATTTAGAAATTCATGTTTTTATTGCTAAGCAAACTTTTTATAAAGTTCTCTAGGTTGGAGGACTTCTGCCAAAGCAAGAGAAAGGCCTCGTGCGTACCAATAGCGTGTCTTGCCATTTGGACTCAAGACGGCCCCGTCAGTGTTCCAACGAATAATGGCCCAAATCTTTGAGCATATCTTGTACAGTATAACATCCTACTGTTCTCAAAAGAAGAAGAAGCCCATAAAGTCTTACTAGCCCAGTTCCATCAAATCGTGAATCACCATGCCATCATGCTCTTTGAAAAGAAAAGCCATACTACTCTGCCACTGATAACAAGATAGACCAAATCTACATAATAAGCTTAGAGAAATCGTTGTAAAGTGAGACTGCATAAAGAGTTGTACGCCGTGAGTTACCGACCGTTAGCATTAGTTTAGGGGTATTTGAGATATTTTTAGTCTTTTCAGCAGTCGTAAAATTTACGTAGAAAAAAAACCTTTTTACTAATCATAAATTAAACATTATGCAGTAAACTATTACTTATTTTAAATAATTTTAAAATATGTTATATACTTAATTTAGTTTCATAAATATACTACTTAATACAATATTTTTTGCCCTCACGGACCAAAGAGGGGATCGATTGCAAGCCCATAAACAATCCTTAAAAGCCAGGCTGAGAAAGTACAGGCCTTTAGGCCCACTAAGTTTACCATCCTCATTTCCCGTACCAAATATGTTCTTGCACATAAAACAGCATTTCCAACTCCTGGAAAAAGAATATTATCAACCAACTGAGTCAAGCAAGCGAGTCACCGAGTCGGAGTCGTAGCCATGGCATCATCACTCCTGAAGCGCACTAGTTACTCGGCAATGAAATTAGTCGCCGGAGCTCTGGCGATCGGAGGGTCGTCAAGAGCCTATGCGGCGATTGCAGCTGGGACTGACATAGTCTCGGCCGCACCCAACGTTTCCCTCCAGAAGGCTCGCAGCTGGGACGAAGGCGTCTCCTCCAAATTCTCCGCCACTCCTGTCAAGGACATTTTCAAGGCTCGTTTTCTATATCCTTATTTTGTCTTTTTTACAAATTAAATTGATAATTGATTAATTCTTTAGTAAATATAGAAAATTTCCTAGCTCAAACTCAATGTACCCTTTTTTTTTAATCTAATTTTCTTCGTTTTTTTTATTGTGTTCTTTTGATACTGATCTTTGTTTTTGTCTTCTTTTACCCTTTCTTTTTGTGGGTTTTTGTGAATTGGTACTTCAGGACAAGAAAGTTGTCATCTTTGGCCTCCCTGTAAGTTATTTATACTCCCTCCTTGCACTCATTATTATTTTAGTAGTAAGTTTTTTATGTACAATTTTTCCCTTTTCCTTGTTAAGTTAGGTACATATATTTAAATTGTCTTAGTCTTTGATCAAATTCAATTTTTTTAAAGCCTTCCCATTATTAGATCACTTATGAAATTGATAATATTCACACATTTAGACTAAAACAAAACCTTTAAAAAAATCAAAATGATTTTATGGGCATGTATAATTTAAAAAAGGCTCTAATTTTGTGATGTTTAAGTTTCAATTTATATTTACAATAGTACTTGGTTTGCCTTACAACATTCCAGGGTGCATATACTGGAGTTTGTTCTCAGCAACATGTGCCCAGTTACAAGAACAACATTGACAAGTTTAAGGCCAAAGGAATTGATTCTGTAATTTGCGTGGCTGTTAACGATCCGTATGTTTTGAATGGATGGGCAGAGAAACTTCAAGCCAAGGATGCTGTAAGTCATTCACCCAAATCCCATACTTTGATTTCCATTTCCCAACATAAAAATGTCTTTAGACCCCATTTATTTCGTTTATTTGAGTTGAGAACTTGAGTTAAAAAAAAATACCGTTTGGTTCACAGTTTGAGTCACAATTCAAACCTTTTTGCTAATACGTTCTCTCAAATGTTTGAATTTCTATTCAAACCTATGAACCAACCAAAACCTAAGCAATTCAAAACGCTCTTATGTGATTTTCCAATGCACTAAAAAGTTTCTAAAATGATATATTTGATGTGCTGCTCTACTTTGTTCTCAAATGCACAATGTTTCACATGCTATATCTATTTCAAATAATTCTAAAAGGACGGTGTTGTAATGATTTAACATTCAATATATTTACTGGTAAATTTGTCACCAAGTATACCATTTTCCAAATTTAACATAAGAAATAAATTTGTATTGGAGAGTGACTGATTTTTCACTCAAATGTCAAATTTTGACATTGGCACCGCTGCATCGGAGAAACTCCGTATGCCAAATACGCCCTTAGCGTGCGTTTTTTAACCTTAGCATTTGAACATTTGCCATGACAGATCGAGTTTTATGGGGATTTTGATGGGGGCTTCCACAAAGCCTTGGACTTAGATAAAGACCTCTCTGTTGCTTTGCTTGGACCTCGCTCTCACAGGTACGATCTTTAGCCGCATTTGCCTAGTATTTTTCACTTGGTTTTGTTTAATGAAAAAACAACCCTTTTTTTTTTCTTTCCTCGCCTTTGAATATGGAGTTACTGGTTCGTTGTCTGGTGTAGATGGTCGGCTTATGTGGTTGATGGGAAGGTTAAGGCTTTTAATTTGGAGGAAGCACCGTCTGACTTCAAGGTTTCTGGTGCAGATGTTATTTTGGGACAGATCTAAACTTGCTTCTGAATAGTGTTTTTTTTTTTTTTTTTTTTTTTTTCACTCCGTAGTTATTTGGTTGTTAGATTCATGTCATGATTCGAATCATGGTTCGTAGTTTGTTACAGTATTTTCTCTCACAAAAAACACGTAAATCGAAAATGATTCTGAATCATAATTCTGAATCCATCAACCAAACGTCAAACGTCAAATATCATCCGTTAATGTATGTCGGATTCAAGAGTTGTTTTTGGCTTTTGTCTCTGCTCATAAAAAATAAAAATGATGTTACCAACCTTGTGGATTAAGTTAAGGAGTTGACGTGTAATGCAATGGATTTCTTAAGTTTTTGCATTTTACCTTTATAGTATATTCTAATTTATCACCTTAGCAATGTGATTTTACACAGCTACTGGCATTTAGAAGAAAACAAACAGATGCTAAGGAAATTAACTAAAGTAAACTAGTTTATTTATTTTTGCCCGTTAGTTCGTTATTTTTGCACGTTAAACCTTGGAAGATCACTTTTGCTTCTTTCTCAAGTTTAAAACCAAATTCATTTAGGATTCGTGGATGCACGTTTGTTTTTGCCATCCATGATTCCATCATAATCACGACCCACGTTTCTACTTTTTGCAATTTCTTTAGAGTGAAAAAAAAAAAAAAAAACTAAATTAAAAACTATGCTTTATAAAGCAGATCCAATATTTATATATGTGTGTGTGCATATATATATATATATATATATATAGAATGTTTAATGCCAAACAATGGAGGCAAACAGGTTCCAAAAGAACTCTACCCGAATCCACTCTCATAAATCATTCACAATCATACAGAAAAGAGGAAATAATGGCTAGTCAAACGCATGTACAGGCGTATGCAATGCAGGACGCAAACCAACCAGCGGATTGGCCTCTTCACATTACATCACTTGCATCGTACTTGCCTTCTGCTGTGACCTTATTTGACAGCCCAATTCCAAACTTGATAGCATACATTGCTCACTCTGCGAAAAAAAAAAAATAATAAAATACAATAAAATAAAATAAGTCAGTGCTGACTGCTCAATGTTTTCTGGGTTTTGTTTGCTTTCAGTATATAGAATATGTACATTGCGTTATTTACAGAACTAAGATGCTTTTAACTTGTTTACTAACAAAAATGAATAGATACAAGAATGTAGAACCTTTAGATCGAGAGACTTCCACTCTGCCTGGGATAACAATAGAGGGGTGGGAGGTGGCATCTGAATTTACATCGTCTGCAACCTTTCTGCTATTTTTACTCAGAGATTGAACAATGATATTCTCCAGCACGCCTTTTCCCTTTGTAGAGAGGTTTGAAATTGAACCTACCCCATTGTGGCTCGAATCTGGAGGAGAGACACCGGCTCTTTTCGAGCTAAGATCAAAGCGCTCTATCATTCGTGCCACACCAGCAATTCCTGCGCTCATCTCGCGCTGAACTCCTTGGCTTAGCTCTTTGACGGAGTTATTACGAGCAAGTAGCTTCTCCTTCAACCCTCTGGTGCCTTTTGAGATTGATTCCTTGTATCTATCAAATACACAATAACGTGTTAGTATCTAAGGGAAGAAAGGAATAGATAAAAAGATTATTCAATTGCAAAATATCTCTACCTGGCTGAAGCAGCAGACCACTTAGATTTGATTGAATCAGAGAAAGTGGACGTCTCAGATGGGGTTGGTCTCTCTGGACGAACAGAAGGTGGCTGACTGTACAGAACTCTGGAAAATTACCCAAAAAGTAGCACATAAGATAAAAGATGAATGCTATTAATATCCGGGTAATGTAATTAAGCTTCAGTAAAAAAGAAAGCAGAAAGATGTTTTTTCTTTTTTTCCGTTTCTTCAGTCTTTACTAATAATAACTAGGCAGAAAGAGAGCAACAGCCAATTACATAAGACAAACGAGTATGAATACATAATGTACCCCAATAAATAATGTAAAGTACTTGGGACAACTAAAAGATAAAGTCGTACGCACAAACCTGGGTTTCAAAACAACAGCACCATCCATAGCAGAGCTGGGGTCCGCAGGTGGCGAAGGTTGAGCATTAACAGCAGGTGGCATGCCAGAAGTGGGTGAATTACCCACAGATGATTCATGATTTAAGTTTTGACATTCATGTGAAGATGTTTCATGTGCTTGATCCTCGCTGTTAGCAGGGGAAGCATAAATAAAGACTTGGGAAGGGCCCAGTCCAGAAGATCTATGCCTCTCCCTTCCACGAAGGCGAGCTCTGCTCGTGGCTGCAGCTAGATGCCGCATAATACGCTCGTCAAAAACAAATTCATCAGAGAAGGAGTCCTGGAAAATTCAATTTCATCTCCGAGATTACAGATCCACTCTCACCAAGCAACATACAATTATATGGAAATGAAACATACATACTCAAAGCTAAAACACTTACATGGTCAGAGTCCTCATCCTCTGGGAAATAGTGGACGGTTGAGTTTGCTATGGAAGACGTGTTCCTTGACCTTGAGCGCCTTTCCTTTTCCACAGCAGCTAGAAGCTCTTGGCTATACATGTTGAATAAATGAACTTAACCCAGGTCCAAAGCATAACAAAACAAACAAGCATAAATAAAAATAAGTAAAATATACCTAGCAGGATCCTTCAAGGCAAGTAACTGCCAACATATTGGGCACTCTTTGCTTCTTTGCGACCTATACTAGAAAAGATATTCAATAAGAGGAAAGAAAAACAATGACATCATATATAAATTTCATAAATCAAGTGTATGAACGCATAGGTTTTATCAGTTATCCAGATGAAGTTAATTTTGGCCTACCATTCAAGAATGCAGTGAAGATGATACTCGTGTTTGCAGCTAGTAATCTGAAACATATAAAAGATATGTATAAAAATTCAGTACTCGGATTTGGGGTTTTTTTTTTTTTTTTTTTTTTTTTTAAAGGTTAAAAAAGAGAGCAATTACAATCTGATGCGTCATTAATACAAGAGATCTAAAAGTACACAAAATATTTAAGTATTTGGACCACTGATCAAAACTATTCTAGAATACTTTATATTTTGTCATCAAGTGCTTTGTAAGAAACGACATTTCCCAAAAACAGAAAACTCTAGCTTCATGATAATCACATGACCAGTAAAAAGGAATTTAATAAAACAGAATTCGCAAACAGTTGGATAATCATATCAGGCAAAAACCAGAAATGAGGACCGAATCCACAATATCACATGTTGCATTTATAAAATCACAAGTGCGTAATTTCGACAATGCAAAAAATAAAAAATAAAAAATAAAAAACTGAATCGCGGAGCTAAACAAAATTAGGAGAGAAGATCATACAGTGGCGGGATCATCGGAGTTGAAAGGCTCCAGACAGATACTGCAAGAGTCTTCTTCGAAGTTGTCGTCGGAAGGAGGCGGCGATTGCGATGAAGACGAAGATATGATCGTCGTTGAATTCTCCGCATAACCAGAAGAAAACGAAGACGAAGAAGAAGCGAAAGTCGCCATTGACGAGTGAAAGTGAAGGAGTGATATGCAATGTTGAAGAGAGAGAGAGAGAGTTTATGGAAGAGAAAAGATGTAGAAGGGAGGTGAAGAAGAAAAGAACCCTAGAAAAAGTGGTAGAGAGGGCAAGAGAAAGCGAAGATGGTCTAAGGGGAAAGAGAAAGTGAAGATGGTCAAAGAAAAGAAATGCATTTGTGGGGAAAAATTAAAAGAAAAGAAAAAGGAAAGGGCCAGAAGGAAGGAAAGAAAAGAAGGCGCAGGAAATTCATCCGATTCAGACGCTTTGATGGAATCAAACCTTTTGATCCATTTGGTTCGGTTTTTATTGTTTCCTTTAACTTTTCTTTTCTCGAGATTATTATTATTCAATTAAAAAATATTTATTTTCACAGTTACTCCTCTAATTTTACTATATTTACATGCATTCCCATATCTTGCCACGTTTTAACTTTTTCACTTTTTCACTTTTTCACTTTTTCAAAGGTTTTTTCTTTTTCTTTTTTAGAAAAAGAGGAATTATTTTCTTTAGGATGGAGGAAATATTTTTTTTTTTGGGGCGAAAGAGGAGGACGTAACTCATGCTATGTAATTTAGATCTTAAATCTTTTGTCTATTATTTTTCTCTACCACTAAAAATAAAAGGTTATTTTAAAGTCATAATGGATTTTTTTTCAATTACACCCAATCATAGTAGTGCATTTTATAATATAGTTTATAAAGAAAATTCTTTTATTATTCAAATTATTTAAGTTTTCTTCTGCAACATTTTTCTTTCTTTTACTCTTGAAATTGAGTGACAATTGACAAATGAAATTGGGAGTCAATAAGGAATTACAGGAAAGGAGAAGAACTTTTTGTGAAATACAATAAATGTAAAGGGCATTAAAGAAAACAAAAATCTCAGAAATCTTTATTAGGTTGTCCGTTCCTTCACGCACGCACCGCACAAGTTCGATCGGATGAATCTAGATTGACGACATTTTCTGCCCACCTAATAAATTATTAAAAATAATGAAGATCGTGGTTTCCACAAAAAAATAATAATAAATATAATTTAAGAAGATCGTGATACGTGCCGTATGATCCTGGCCGTTCGTCACCAGAACTGGAACACTTTTTTTTTTTTTCTGGTTTTTCTCAACTCTTCTATAAAAACGACACGTCGTTTTCAAAACAAACAATGTGTCATCCCCTGAAATCTACATGTCCTTTGTCTTTTCGAACAAACCTTTTTAGACGCTCTACTTTGGCAAACAAATTGACACGTTATTTCAGCCAAAAAAAAAAAAAAAAAAATTGACATGTTACTTTGTCGGCTTCTAAACGACGTTTTATTTCATGGATGGGGCCGTTTATGCACAAATAAAAGTACATGTCGTTTGCATCATTTAGAGGACGTTGTTTTCTTTTACGTGGATTTCTCTGTCTATTTCTCAAATGTTTTCTTTTTTTTTTCCCCGCGAAGGAACAATGCGTCTTTCTTATTTTTGAGTAATTTAAGGTGTTGTTTAGTTTAAGGAAACGTTTGGTTCATGAATTAGAATTATGTGATTAGAATCATTTTTAATTTACGTGTATTTTTTATGAGAGAAAATATTGTAGTGAATCATGCACCATTATTCAAATCATGATTTGAATCCTCCAACCAAACATCCCCTAAGAGTTCTGAACCGGAATTATGATTTTAGTTTAAAATTAATGTTTGTTTTTAAAAAGTAAAGTGGTTCTGATTTAATTCATTTAGAATCAGTATTTGGTTAGAATAGTTTTGATTCAAGATTTGAATTTTGATGTGATGTTTGAAATTATGAATCACTCTTGATTCAAAAACTATCCACTCTCTTTAGTTTTGAGTGGTTCAAACTCTTGATTTTAGTTCTGATTTCATAACCATGATTTAGATCTAAAATTATGAATTATGGTTCTGATTCTAAAATTAAAAAACCTGATGCGTTTGATTGGTGTATTCGTGTCATGATTTGAATGATGGTTCGTGGTTCGCTATAGTATTTTCTCTCACAAAAAATACACGTAAATCGAAAATAATTCTGAATCATGATTTTGAATCCATAAACCAAACGTTTACTGTCTTGGAAGAATTTCCTTTTCTTTTGGGCAAATAAGTTAACAATAAATAATGTTTTTTTTCCGTTAAAAAAAAAAGAATATCATCTTTTTTTCTTAATCCAATACCGTATGCATCGAGAAAGGGAGATGTCGTTGTTCTCCTAAATCGCCATTTCATTTTCAGGGGGGAAAAAGTCTTTATCTTACCATTCGTGATAAAAACAACGACATGTTGATTGTGTTTGGAATTGATTTCGTTTTTTTTTTAAATGAAAACGTTTTTAAAACTGCTTTTAGCGCAATAAGACAAAAATAAAAATGAAAATAATTTTTTAGTTCAGTGTAAAATGAGAGAGAAATGAAAAACGACTTTTAGTCATTTTTTTTCATTTTTTGTTTTCGTCTTCTCCTCTCTCGAGTAGAGAGAGAGACATTAATGAGTTTTTTTATACTGAAAATAATCTCTTAATAAAACTACCAAACACATTTTTAAAAATGATTTCTGTCTGAGATTGAAAACGTTTTCATTTTCATTTTCATACAAAAAATAAAAAATCATTTTAGAACGAGTTTCAAACGCGCTCGACATTTGACACAATTAAAGACAAAAAACCAAAATGAAAATGATTTTTTAGTTTAGTATAAAATTGGAGAGAAATAAAAAATGACTTTTAGGCTTTGTTTAGAGTTGTTTTTGTTTTTGTTTTTCACATTTTTTGAAAAAGAAAAAATGAAAACTGGAGAGAAACGGCGTTTCGCACAATTAAAGATAAAAAATGTAAATGAAAATAATTTTTTAGTTTATTGTAAAATGGGAGAGAAATGAAAAATAAATTTTAGTCATTTTTTATTTTTTGTTTATGTTTTCTTTTCTCAATAGGAGAGAGAGAGATATTAATAGATTTTTTTGTACTGAAAACAATCACTTGATAAAACTACCAAACGTATTTTTAAAAATAATTTATATCTGATATTAAAAACGTTTTCATTTTTATTTTCATACAAAAAATAAAATTATTTCAAAACGAGTTCTAAACGCACCGGTTGTTTTGTTACTTACGCCCCTGGTACACAAACGACATCATTCTCTGAAAAAAAAAACGACATGTTGTTCATCAGAGATAACGGTTATCTTCTTACTCACTAGTGCTGGACAGTCTAGTAAGCTGCATACCTCTTCGGAGAAGAAGAGAGAAAAACAAACGGCATCAATGGCGACTCTCTCACCTCCTCCACAGCTTCTCTCTCTAAAACTCCCTTACTCTTCTCATCATCTTCCTTTCCGATTCCGAAACCCTAACCCTAGCCTCGTCTCCTCCATTCCCCGCTCTCCTCTCGCAATCCGCTCCGTCCCCAACCTTCTCAGCTCCGCCGCCGACGCCGTTCCCGACGAACAGAGAGCCGCCACTCTCCGCCGTCTCTGCGAAGGCCTTGTCCCCGAGCACGTGTTGCGAAGGCAAGGACTTTCGAATCAATTTTCCTAGTCTTTTCCTTCAATTGATAATCCTTATGATCGGCTCTTAACGTTTTGCAGAGTCGAAGAAGTCGGGTATATTGAACCAACCGATGTGCAAAGACAAGCTTTGCCAATTCTGTTCTCTGGCCGAGATTGCGTTCTTCACGCGCAGGTCAAAATCCTGAGAAATTTTTAAGCTTTTGATGTGCTTTTCTTTTTTTCTATGTCAATTGTGTAATGGAAGATATTTTTAGGGCTATTAACTTTTACAAGGTAATTTGTACTCGTTTCTCTGTCCTTTAGACAGGTTCTGGGAAGACTTTGACGTATCTGTTGTTGATATTTTCTGTTGTGAATACTCAAAGATCGGCTGTTCAAGCACTCATTGTGGTGCCCACACGGGAACTTGGTATGCAAGTATGAATCCGGTTCTTGAAATCTTAATTTCTTGGAATCTACGTTTAGATTAAAAAAAATTAAGGAAAAAAAAAACAGAGAGAAGTTTTCCGATTTATAGTTTCTTTGTCAATACTAAAGACCTTTGGGACAAAGAAAAAAAAGTTCTGCATTTTTTACCTTTAGATTGTAGGCCAAAAGGGAGAGACTTTTTAATGATTTGTCGTTTTATTTATTTATTTTGGTGGGTTTAACAAGGTTACAAAAGTTGCTCGTACTCTTGCTGCGAAGCCAATGGAAAGTGATTTGGAGCAGAAATCTTGTAGTGTCATGGCTCTTTTAGATGGTGGAACTTTAAGAAGACACAAGAGTTGGCTAAAGGTACTGCAATGTCTTTGACTAAGAGGATGACAAACCGACATATCAGTACTTTGCTGGAGTTCTTGGATAATAATTTTTCACTTCTTTTATCAGTTGAATTCAGTTCTCCTGGAAAATAATTGTAAAACAGAAAAAGAAAAATCTTGCAACTCTATTACATTCATTTATGAACCGCTTATATTCAATGCAACAAACATATATGATGGAAAAAGATATGACTAATGCATGCTCTATCAAATCCCTTTTTTATGTAATATATATATATTGATTCAGATGGCAATATAATGGTTTGCAGTACGATACATGTTTTTAACATCGAGAAGCTGAACCTAATTTCTATCTGCAATTTTTAGTTCTAAGGTTTAGTAGAGGGTTCTGGTTTTCAAAATGTGAATGATCATAACGTTCTTTGTATTCCGTGTTTCAGGCAGAGCCCCCTACAGTTGTGGTGGCAACCATTGGGAGTTTGTGCCAACAACTAGACAAGCAGATTCTTACTCTTGAATCAATGCGGGTTTTGGTAATTGATGAGGTAAGTTGAAACTTTGAAATTCATTGTGGTGTTTGTTATGTGGCTGCTATTCTAATGTAGAGCTATCTAGCATCTAAGACGTGAATTTGAAATGTCATCTCTTGGAATACATGTGTTCCCTATCCTGTCAAATAAAGCACTATGAAATGTTTACGGGGTATGTTTCACTCGTAGTATTCCTGCTATAAGCTTCTCAACCAAAATGACAACGAAAAAAATTAAGGCAGTCGTTTTTCAAATATCTTGAAATGGTTACTTATGTATTTACAACTCGATCAGGTTGACTTTATTTTCAACTCTTCAAAACAAGTCAGTTCCCTTCGAAAGCTTTTGACATCATATTCTACAATCAGTAATCGCCAGACTGTTTTTGCTAGTGCATCTATCCCACAGCATAGGCGGTTTTTACATGAATGTGTACAACAGAAATGGACTAAGGTTTGTTGTCATATTTCTTCTCCAAATTATTTTCGTTCATTATGTAATACTGCTTCTTTACATGAGCGCGATATATGTCTTTATACCTTTCAGAGCAATGTGGTTCATGTCCATGTCAATCCAATTGAGCCCATGCCATCGTGCTTGCATCATAACTTTGTGGTGAGCATTGTTTTTACTGCAAAACTAGTTAATTTTCTTCTTTTAATCCCCTTAAGTAGATTTCCTTACTAATGAAAAAAGGAAAAAAAAAAAAAAAATCTGTTCTAGACTGTGCTTACAGTTTGTTCTCTTACAGATTTGTGGTAAGAACAAGAGGCTGCAAACCTTGCTATCCTTGTTACACTCTGATGCTCCACACTCGGGCATTATTTTTGTTGGTGAGCAGGTGTGCAGCAAATGAGATTGAAGTTTGCATTTTGCTTCTCACTTTTGAAAGTAAAATTAATAAGAGTTCTTAATATGTTAATACTTTTGCAGTCCGAAAAGTCAAAAAAGGCTGGAAATGCTCCACCAACTACTATACTAATGGACTTTTTGAAGGATTCTTACAAGGGTGGTTCAGAAATCCTCCTTTTGGAAGAAGACATGAATATAAATTCGCGGACAGCTTCTTTATCGGTAAGTTCTAGCTATTTTATCCGCATACCTCCATTCACTAAATTTCATTTCAGCAGCTTCTGAAGTATATTTTACTTTTTTGATGCAGGAAGTGAGACAAGGAGGTGGCTATCTTCTTGTATCGACGGATTTAGCTGCCAGAGGAGTTGATCTTCCGGAAACCACTCACATATACAATTTTGATCTGCCGAGAACCGCCACTGATTATCTCCATCGAGCAGGACGAACGGGAAGGAAACCATTTTCGAATGAGGAATGTACTGTCACTAACATTATAACATCGGAGGAGCGGTTTGTTTTGCAAAGATACGAAAATGAGTTGATGTTTAACTGTGAAGAGCTAGCTACGTAGAGTAGAATTCATGAAAGCACTAGAAAAACATTGCAATAGAAATGCATTTTTAACTCAAATTATAGTTATACGTTTGCAATTTACAAAAGATGATAGTTTTGCACATCCACATTCTAAAAGGATGCCTTGATTGACTGAGCACAGTTACACTCGTATTTCATTATTTTCTTTTTCTAATCCAATCCTGACCCCAAAAGGGAGGGAAAAAAGGATGGAACTTGGAAGAAAATGTATTAGATTTAGATCACGGTTCCGTCTTGAATTACTGAATTTTTTAATATGATGGTTATGCCTGAACGGATGTAAAACCCTTCTGATGTTCTATCTGCTTCTTGAACACCCTGCAATAAAAAAATCCATGTTCAATTATAAATTGGCAGAAAAAAAGGGTTAATTCTGCAAATGGTCCTTTAAATGTTACTGTCAATCTCACTTTAGTCACCAACTTTTAAAATGTCCAAAATTTGGTTTATGATGTATCAGTATGTTTCATTTTTAGTTCTTTTCATCAGTTAGGTGTTAAAAACATAATAAAATATGGATAATTTCAGTTAACACGGTGTTGTTTTATATTTTGGCGTTAGAATCATGTGCATAGTTCGTGCTTTATCAGCAGAATGATACTTTCTATAAGCACTATGTGTATATCCTATGCTCTTTTTAACACTTAACTGGAGAGAATGACTAAAGCCGAAATAAATTGATAAATCAGGAATCGAATTTGGAACATTTTAAAAATTAAGAACCAAAGTGAGATTGATGATGAAATTTAAGGACTATTTGTGAGATAAACCAGAAAAAAATAAATAAATAAAGGATCTTAGTAGGTTTTGTATGATTGTTTGAAGGTTTAACCTCTGAGTTTGCAATTAACACATTCTTTCCAATTCTTGCGTTTTTGTCAATGATGCATTCTCTGCACAGTGCAACAAAAAGAATCATATAAGCAAAGAGATCATTTATCTGATTGGATATAGCAACAATATATATTACTCTTTGCATAATAATAATAATAATAATAATAATAATAATAATAATAATAATTATCATCATCATCATCATCATCATCATCATCATCATAATAAAAGAAGGGAAGTTATGTGTACTTGATTTTTGTGTTTTCTCCAATTCCAATAGGAACTCTTCCCTCAGCTAACAATGATGACACTTCAACGTCTGTTTCATAGAAATCAGCACCAAGCATCACAGTGTCCTGCGTAAAATTTGCTCATTTTTCAGTTTGTGAGTATTTTACAGGATTATAAGGTTTCTTTTTAGAAGGTAGTCGACTTTTTACAGAACTGAACCTTTAGGTGAGTATTAGAATTTATCCGAGATCTGATACCAACAAGGCTATGCTCTATGAGGCTGTTATTTATGAAACTTCCATGAGATATAATTGAATCAACAATCTGCAATAAAAAAGAGTATAAAAAAATCAGAAAGAATTTTAAACTTCACTAGTTTTAGAACAAATATAATAGACTGAAAAGAAAATGCAGTTAGATACTTGGTCATTGCCAATAAACGAGCTCAAACTTGTTCATTATATTTTTCTGTATAAGATTTTTTTTTTTTTTCCAACTTCTTAGTGTATAAGATAGCTAAAAGAGCCAATTGAAGACAGAGAAGCCTAACCTTGCTGCTGTCAATTTTTGATGGGGGCAAGTTTCTTCTTGAAGTATACATTGGCTTTGATGCATCATAGAAACTAAACATTGGTGGCTGAAAGAGAAGAAAAAAAGAAAAAAAAAGGACCCCAAATGTTAAAACTCAGTATTAGTCTTCTGACAAGCTTGTAATTGTAAGGATAATTTGCATCTGTTTACAAGGCTGCAAAAATGTTTTTCATTTCATAATAGCAGCTATACATATATGGCCTTGTACGCTTTAAGCCCCATTTGATTCATGCATTCAAGTCAGTGATTCTCATTTATTAACAGGAATTTTGTGAGAGAATCATTGGCGGAAATTTTTTTTACTCAATTTTTTTGTGAGAGAAAAACACTGTAGCAGAGTCAGAATCATGGGTTTAAATATATCAACTAAACCGGCACTTAGTTACTTACATGCTTGGTCAGGGCAAGGTTTGCCTCAAAGAAGGATCTGATAGTACCTATGTCTTCCCAATAATCATTAAACAAATAAGCCTGCAAGGCAGTTTTAAAGATGAAAAGGAAGACTTGTTGAGCCAAAAGAAAAAAGAAAAGCTTGAATCAAACATTTTATAAGCTGAAGAAAAAGGCTTAACAGACCTTTATGAAGAATTCTCTGGCTGAGGCTGGGATTATCTCCGATCCGAAATCATTTGCCGTCGGAAAACGCCATCTGCCTCAAAGAGTATCCAGGTACTTAGTTTCTCATGATCCAAGTTAAACATGACTATTTATTAATTAGTTAAATAATGACATACTTTTGGCTTATATCGTCACTAATGATATATTTTATTTTCTACATGAACTTAGTACCTTAAAAGATTCAGAAGTATTTCCTTCTTGAAGACATACACCCCCATGGAAGCAATATATGGTTTCTTCTCAGCCTCTTCCCTTGAGAGTCCCAAAACGGTTGTGTCTACTTGCTAAATAATATACTAAAATTAGCATGAGCAGTCAATTTCTAATGTGAATTCAAATTCTGGTAAGCTCGAGAGTTTTTAGTGTTAATTACCATTGCTTTCAGGTCTTCTCCTTTAGGCTTTTCACTGAATGAGAGGACCCTTCCTTTGTTGTCTATCTTCATTAGACCAAAATCTGAGGCTCGACTATATGAAAAGAGAACATATACATTATATATATATATATATATATATATATATCAGAATGGTGATGCATAATACATTTCCCTCTGTGTATATGCATAGCAAACTATTGAAACTCCAAAAACTTCAAATTAGTATGTATGGAAAGCCAAAAACTACATCATACCCATAATAGTAAATCAATTGTCAAGTAATTATTAGTACTTTTTTATAGCATTAACAGAAAATAATTATCATGAGTAATAATTACCTTTTTTTATAATTAGTTATTATTACCTTGTGCATACTAGTCATTATATAATTAATGTCATTATTAGAATAATATGATATGACCGACAGTGACACCAAAGAAAATAATTAGAGCCAATACTATTTATATTAAATACTCATTTTTATTAGTGTTAAAAATAATCAATCTTTAGTGAAATTGTCTTGTGGAGATACTTTAGTGGTAATAATAAAACCTACCTGTCATCCATTGGCAGACAAGAGAGAGTGATATCAGCACCACTCTGCCTATGCTTCTGCAAAGTACAAGATGAATTTTACTTAAAATTGGCCTTCAAATACTGTATTCATGGAAAGTGGAAAGTAAAATATATATATATATATATATTTCCTTACTTGAACAAAGTCCATATAATCCATTCTGTAAAGGTGATCTCCAGATAGAATTAGGACATCCTCAATGTCCTTACTTCTTGCATCCTACAGGAAACAGAAGTCCTAGATAAGAAATGCTCACATATACATATATATATATATATATATATATATATCTGTATAGATATAATATAGTTATATACCTCAAACAGCCAATGGAACTGTCTCACTGCATCTGCAGTACCCAGGAACCACCTCTTGCCTGCCTCTCCTGGTGTTTGAGTGGCTGCTAGAACCTGGCCATTGAACAAAGAAATAATGCAGGTGAAAGATTTCCACAATGGTTTTAATTTCCTTATTTTCACTTTATCTTGTGGGCCCTAATTCCTACTATTCGAATTGAAAAGATTAACGAAAATAAGTAGAGCACACAGTGTAAAAGTTACCACATCCACTTGTTGTTGCAGATTTTTCACAACCATCAGAGTAAGAAGTACAAAGTACAATAAAATGCTTATCTCAGTCTTATTGTAAGACAGCTGGTATAACTAAACTAATACATAGGTAAAACACCAAAAATGCGATGATATATGATATGAAACTCGAGTGACATGTACCTCAACAGAGCCATCGCCAAAGGTGACACCATTGCCAAAGTTGTAGGCGCGGGCGAGATGCCGATTGAGCGAAGCCGAGTTGAACTGAGTGAGAATGTAGACTTTGTTGATCCCACTGTTAATGCAGTTGCTCATTGGCACATCAATGAGTCTGTATGATCCCCCTATGGGAACCTACAATAACATTTAGCACCACCACCACATGTTAATTGTTAAAGACTTCTCACCCATAATTATAAACGAAGCCCAAAAATATATAAGGTAAAATTTAGGATCAAAAAGAAAGAAAATGAGGGCCAAAATGCAGTGTATTTATGTGATAAGACTTACAGCAGGTTTGGCACGGCGCTTTGTGAGGGGAAAAAGCCTAGTACCAGCTCCTCCTCCAAGTATGATTGCCGCTACTGTCCTTGGGTCTCGTTTTTCCATGTCGAAATCTCTCAGCTGCACTTAGTAATATCCCCATAAGTATAGCATAATGCACATTATTTAGACTCAAATTTGTATCATCATAAGGTTGGCCATATGGTGGTAGCACAATATGTATGTGTGTGTGTTTTTGTTCTTTTCTATTGTATTGAGACTTATTAAAAAAAAAAAGAAGAAAAAAAGAACGATTCTTGTCTGTTCTCTACGAATTCATAAGATAGTTCTTAAAATTAGGAATCTTTTTTGTGGGACCAAGTGTATTGTTGCGGAGCTCATTGCGACTATTCTTTTTACAACTCAAGTTGCACGGTAGGAAAAGAACTTAAGTTGTAATTTAATATGTAAAAAGAACAAGGTAGCATTTTTGTCTGAAAAATACTGAAAACACGTTCAGTTTTTTCTTTACATCTACATTAGGCAGTAGGGACACTTAAACAAGAGAGAGTCCATATATAATGTGTCATTTATTGAATAGCTAACCGCATTCCACATACTATTTACTGCCCAACATGTTGCCATCAATTGCTGCAAATTTGGTGGTGGTCCTGTGGATTACTAAATCATGGGCTTGACTGAAGCCCAAAACCGGTATCAATGCCTCACACCAAAAGGGTATGTGATGAACATTGGCCCAAAGCATTATTTCAATGTTCTATCCACTTTCGTGGATTTTGAAATTTGCTTCATGCTTGGGACTTTTGAGAGCTGTAATTAAGCTTTAAGATTAAGGACCCCCGGTGGGGCAACTCTATTTTCTTAGCCTTTTTAATGCCCCCAAAAAAGAAAATTCAGGATAAAATAATAGGGACTTTAATTATTGCCATATCACCAAATTTATAAACATTATATATATATATGTATATATATGTATATATATGTATATACGTGTATATATACATATCAATGACATTAATTAAGATATAAATATTGAAATGAGACCACTCACCTTGGTCTCGGCTGCTACATCAGCAGTGAGAGACATGCAAACACGTTGCCTAACATTTTTAGCGACACAAGCAATTGATTGCTGAAGTTGGGTCTGCTTCAGCTTAGTCCCCATTACTTCCCCATTACAAAACTTGACAAGCCTCCAGTTCCTCCCCCCCAACCCCGCCGCACCACGTAGCTGGCCGGCGCCCGAGAGGGAAATCCGGCAATCCGCCGACACCGCCATCTATATTTTTTCGCCTTCCTTGTGAAATCCGAGGCCCCAAGGAGAAAATGGGAATTTTCAATCAGTGACCAAAACTTTGTTATGTGAAAAATTAAAAGCCCCTGTGGAGAGGAGAGCAATGGAGCTAGTAGTCATTTGAGGATTGTTGCCACGTTATCCAAAACCAATTGTATCCACCAGTTTTGTTTTTGGGATTTGTCTTCATGTAAGGGAAAACATTATGCAAGTACACATGAATCCTCACGTTTGGCTCAAAATTACGAATCCAGGAATATTCTGATGGTGGTTCTATTCTACTTTGAGATTTTTGGTCCTATTGTGAAACACATATCATTAAGCATTTTTAGTTCGTTGATTTAAGTTTTTAATTTGAGTTAAGATGTAACTTTATATGAGAGCTTTTTACTGTAACAAAAAAGTTAGATGTGACCTTTTTAGAGCTTTTTACTGTAACAAAACTCGAATTTTAAACTGAAATCGGTAAAATAAACGGGGCCTAAATTACAGATTATGTAATTAGCTGGGGATGCTATAAATATAGGATCTAAATTGACTGTCTAATTTTTAGTGTCTTAATTAGTGTCTAACTAATTAAATTATACCACATCATCTTATGATAAACACAAAAGAGTAAATTAAAAAGCAATCTAAATTTTTTAAATGACGTGACATGATTAATTAGTTAGACACTAATTAAGATACTAAAATTAGACAACAAATTTGAGCCATAAATACATTCTTCTTTCTTTTGCATGTTTTGTTGCCTTCTTTAGCTTTCGTATGGTAATTAATCCGTGCCATTTTTGAAGTCTAGTTATTCATTTGTAGTGAAAATTAAACTCGAATTTTTTCACAGAATTTGTATGTTGGAAAACAAATATCTACAGGGGGTATTCCTCTAATTTTTCCCATTATATTAGTAACAATTCTTAAGCTTTCGATCATTGATATTGCTAAATATCTAAATTTGTCAGAAAAATAAGGAACATAGTACAAAAAAGAAAAGAAAAAAAAAATGTCCAACTGTTGTTAAATGTGTTAAATTTGGAAGCGGGTATATCTATAGGTGTCGAGTATTATATATCCTCAACATAATGCACAACAGCTTCGACCTATGTATATTAGTAACAATTCTTAAGCTTTTGATTTTTTTTTTTTTTTTTTTTTTTTTGTCTTTCTTCTTTTCTTTAAATTTGACAAGTCAAATTTCACATGCAAAGCCAGAGAATGTATATAGAATAGGAAGCTAATACACATCCTTGATTGCCTTCTTTTAAATAAATACAATTCAATCAAAATGTATGTGCTACTTTAGCAATATTGGCAAACGCCCCGTAGGACGTTCTGGAAAATTTATATTTCTAAGATGGTAGCCAAAAAACCACTCACGTTTAAAATGTCTTAAAAAAAAAAAAGAAATTATACCAATTATTTATTCTTGTTAATGAAGTGTGCTAAAAAATAAAAATAAAAAAAAAAGAAGAAGAAGAAGATAGATACTAGTGCGTTTTGGGTCAATAGACATCATCTGCCGCAATAAACAATTATAATGAATGGAATGAAATTTTTTGCCCTTTACGCGTGGAATGAAATTTTTAGCCCTTTTGGGTCAATGTCATGTGGTTTTGATTTGGCCACACGTCCTTTTTTTTTTTCTTTTTTTTTTTTTGGAAATAAAGGTCTATGTAATTTAAGTTTCAATAAAACGACATACTTTCTTTTAAGTCTTTTTTTTTTTTTTTTTTTTTTGTTGGAAATAAAGGTCTATGTAATTTAAGTTTCAATAAAACGACATACTTTCTTTTAAGTCTCTCCGAGTAATGCCGCTGGCTACTTAAATGTTGCCAACCCAAGTTGCCCAACTTAATCCACAGCTTGCAAGAGAAGAAGAGTAGTCTGTGAAACATCTGGATTAACTCAAATTCATTTTTTTTTTTTCATTTTTTAACCATGCAGATTGCAGATAAAGATAATTAATCCTCACCGAACAAAAGAGGAATGTATATATAGCTTAAAATATTAAGGGAAAAGATTCCACTAGTTTTTGAAAAAAAAAAGAAAAAAAAACTAATTCGTTTATAGTTTCATAGTAATCTCCATGTATTTTTGGGGGCCAAATTCTATATACGTAAGTTAACGTTACTAACGTATGATAAAGAAACAACAAAATAAAGAGGTACGCCAGTCTCGAAATGATAAAGAAACAACAAAATAAAAGGGCATGTCTATCCCTTTAAAGGTTTTAAATTCGATCGCAGCGAGGGATCATGTGGTCTCTTCTACGTCTGATTATAACCGAAGTATAATAAAAATAATTATAAAAACGACCCTTTCTTTTATCAAAATATAATTTGTCACCCCATATTTCACATAATAACAATAATACCCTTTCATCCTAGCTAAAAATTCGGCACTAGTTAAAAATTTAACTAGTGCATCACGAGCACATTATGCATCATATGTAAAATTTTGTAAACTTTGTGATGTGAGTGACAGTGTTTGTTGGTGTGAGTCCACACTACCACCTTGGTGTAATAATAGACGTGTTTTCCAATGTCTATCAAGATAGCCAGTACCCCACTTTTTTTATTAGAAAAGTATTTTTTACAATATTTACATACCGCACGCATTTCAACTTCACCTGATTTTGGATTAGGTCGTAGCTCCTCAGTGAAATGTTGCTATGCAGGAGCAGTTCGCGGTCTTTTTTCCCTGGCACGTTCTCCAACATCCTCGTTGTGCACCGATTGATAATCAACTGGAACATTATCCGGTTCAGTGGGGTTGGAGTTGTGCACCAACATTTCATCCTCGGAAAATGGTTGATCTCCAAAATTAGAGAAATTAAAAAAAAATTTCTTCCGTCATTTTTTGGAAAAAAAACATAAATTAATGTTAACAAAAGGGTTTATAAACAACAAACAATGTAAGTAACCATTAAATAGAAACAAAATATTATACAAAAAATAATGAGAATAGTTCGTCAGTACCTTTGTTTTTCGAGATGTAGCGGAATTTAATTGAAAATTATAAATGAAACAGATAAGAGAAAGGTAGGAATCGAGGGAGAAAACTAAGAATCAAAGAGATAGAGTTATGAGAGTGAGAGGAGTTGAGAGCTAAAAGAGATGTAGAAGTGTGAAGAATGTTGCGAAGGATGTAGGATATTTATAAGGGTTTTAGGGTGAAATTTTTGGATTATTACCGTTGGGCATGTCACGGGCCGGGCCGAAGTAACCGTTTCTGACCATTAGGCCCGTGACGTGTCGGGCCATGCTAAGGTTGCAGGCTGGGGAATTGAGGCCCAGTCCTAGCCCACGTGATGTGCCAGCCAGGCCCGGCCCATAACAGTATAGGGTCAGGCCGTACCAAACCCGGCACTATAGTGGGCTGGGCCGGGCCGTCCACAACTCTACTTCAAACTCATAATACCTTGACGACGACGATAACCCACCACCCCTGCCAGCAACTACTAGTACCGCAGGCATTATGGCCTTGCCAGAACACTAAAAAATGCGGAAAATTTTTAAAGAATTCACTACCTTGCTTGAAAATTGTCTTCTTCATTTTTTTTTTTAAACAAACACAAATCTGTTGTAGTGAGTTGTACTTTCCTTTTCATTTAGAGTGATTATAGGAATAGTTAGTTGCTTGATTTTGTAAATTCTGTATAATCTAGGCAGAGCTGATCTTTAGCCTTAAGTAGAGTTTATTTCCTTAATTAGTTGTGTTCTTAATAGGCTATCCTCTGTATATAACATAAAGACATCTTTTCTGTCGAAATATATAAAAAAAAAGGAGAATAAAAAAATCTTTGTTCTGTCATGGTATCAGAGCAGAGATCCTAGGAATGTTTTTGGATCTTTGCTACAATAGTGTCTAAACCAGAAAACCCAGGAAGAATGAGGACACCAACTGATTTGGTGGAGCTTGAAAATCGTGAGGAGAAGTCTGCAACGGCCATCCTCGAAGACTTGACGTCCAGAATGACCCAGGCCCTAACTCAGATTCAGACGCAGGCCCAGATCCCAGTGGCTGCCTATGATTTTGCCACTGCTCAGATTGGTATCAAGCTAGATGGTACCAACTATGCCTTATGGTCCCGGTTGTTGAGATGTATATCTCAAGAAGAGATAAGTTGGGATACATAAATGGTGATCTTCCTCAGCTTATACAGACCAATCCAGCCTTTAGAAAATGGAGAGCAAAAAATGTTATTGTGAAGGGATGGTTGATCAATTCCATGGACTCTTCATTAATCATCAACTTTATTCATTTTCCAACAGCTAAACAAGTATGAGAGTCAATTGCTACGACTTATTTTGATGGAAATGATATATCACAGGAGTATGAATTAAAGAGACGTGTGACTTGAATGAGGCAAGCCGGGGAATCCATTGAATCATATTACAATGGGCTTCAAGGTTTATGGAGGGAAATCGATTTCCGCCGTCTGAAACTGATGGTGCATGCTGGTGATATACAAAAGTAGAATTTTCTCATACATGAAGATAGAGTGTATATTTTCCTTGATGGACTAGACAATAGACTAGACAAGATTCGAAGTGATGTTCTACAACTATAGTTGTTTCCCACTATTGAACATGCATATGCTTATGTTCGAAGGGAAGATAACATACAAGCAGTAATGCTCACAAGCACAGAGAACATAACAGGTGCAGTTACGACATCGAAGGGAATAAAAGTATGACAACCATCTATGTTACAGATAGCCAAACATGCATCCTCATCTTCAAATGGTGGAAAGGCAAGCACACTTACAAAGACTAAGGGAACAACTAAGGGTGGAGGGAGTGGATGAACTTACTGCGGAAACACAAAACATGCCCGTGAAACATGCTTTAAGTTACATGGGTATCGAGAATGGTGGAATGAACTTAAGGCACGAAAATAAAAAGAAGCTACTGGTGGACAGGGACTAGCAACATTGGTGAATGTTGAACCACAATGATCTCTTGTTTCACATGTTGAATCTAAAAATGAACCTACAACTACTCTCAGTGACCAAGGTAATACTAGCTATGCCTTGCTCAATTCTACTCAAGATGATTGCAGGAAGTGGATAATAGACTTTGGGGCTACTGACCACATGACATTTTCTTCAAATGACTTTGTCAAGATTTCACAACTAAGATGGACTAGAATTGTTAATGGTAATGGCGTTACATATCCAGTCACGAGGGTTGGAACTGTAGCCTTATCACCCTCACTTTCTCTGTCAAATACTTTATTAATACCATCTCTTTGAAATAGGTTAATGTCTGTGAGTTAAGCAATTGAAGAATTAAATTACGTAGCCTTAATGTACCCTACTTTCTCCCTTTTTCAGGATATTCTCACGAAGGAGATTATTGGTCGTGGCACTAAGAGAGAGGGGTTGTACTACATGGATGACTTCAATCATGGTAAAGTTAATAATATGCAACAACATTCAAACAATGTTAAGGAGAAGAAAGTTTGGTTATGGCATAGATGCTTGGGGCATCTATCATTTAGCTATATGAAACGTTTGTTTCCTAACTTATTGTCATATTTGCACGAGTCTGACTTTAAGTGTACTACTTGCATTTTAGCTAAAAGTCACCGTGTATCTTTTCCAATAAGTCTTAATAAAAGTGACATTCCTTTTGCCTTGATATATTCTGATATTTGGGGACCTTTTCCCATCACAACAGTATTTGGTATTCGTTGGTTTGTAACTTTTGTAGATGATTGTACCCGAATGACTTGGTTGTATATGTTAAAACATAAATATGAGGTGTTTGGTGTATTCCAAGCATTTCATGCTATGATCCTAAATCAATTCTCAGCTAAAATCTGAATCCTTCATTTGGACAATGGAGAAGAATATCTTAACCAAGAGTTTCAAGCCTACTTTCAATTGAAGGGTCTTATCCACGAAACTTCTTGTACTCAGACACCATAACAAAATGGTGTGGCGGAATGAAATAACATGCATATTCTATAGACTACACGTGCATTGTTAATTGGAGCCAATATGCTGAGCAAATATTGGGATGATGCTGTCACCACAGCAGTACATCTATTGAATCGAATGCCCTTAAAAATACTGGAGTTTAAGACTCCACTACAGGCTTTGTCTAACCATGCTTCCTTACCTTCTGTGATGCTCATCCCACCACATGTATTTAGATGCATTGTTTTTGTTCATCTCCATAAAAATCAATGGAGTAAGCTTGATCCTTGCATTGTTCGTTGTATTTTTGTGGGGTATGCCACATACAAAAAAGGATATCGGTGTTACGACCCTACCACCAAACGTACCTATATCACCATGGATGTCACTTTCTTAGAATTTGATAAATTCTTCCCTTCATCAATGACCACTTCTCTTCTTCAGTGGGAGACATGGGATGAAGGACAGAAATGGTGAGAGTGTCCAAGTTTTAAGGGTGGTCAGAATAGTCAGGGAACCAACCAATATGAGAAAGATGACATGAAGCAATTGTTGGGAATGGTGTCCTAGAAGCATAAGATGTAATAGGATATTTATTATTTATTTAATAAAAGAGTTTATTCATTATTTTATGTGCATATATTTATGAATATTTTATGAATATCAATGAAAATTCTGTGATTATTTATGTAACCTTAAACATTGTATATAAGTGTTATATACGAGAGGATAATGTTTAAGGATAATAATCAAAAAGCAATGTTCATAATGAATTTAATTAAAGTTCAGAATCTTTAATTAAAACATTATTAATACATGTCATTCCCATTTAGAATGGAACGGTGTTATCCGCACTGTTAATATGGTGAGATATTGAATGAGTGTATTTCGCATAATGAGATTATGTGGAACGAGAACACAGACACAATATGAATTTCTAATAATTCTGTTAAGTATAGAAATTCTAATTGAGTCTACCGATGGTCATATATAGGATGGTCTTAATCCTAAGTTCTTAACAGACTCCTATTTATGGATTTGTGTCTTTTGATTTACTCGGTACAGATTCTGAGATCCTGAATCCTATTCCTTGTATTTTGGAGACATGATGAAGTAGGTAGCCAGGAATGTTATTACACGAGATGGAATCCATTCCTTTTTAAGAAAGAAGTAGATAAATAATTCTCTTGAGAGTTGATTCGGTACTTAGACCAGTAGGAGCTCCGATTCATGAAT
>NW_010360033.1:69287-72788 GCF_000414095.1 Morus notabilis | reverse complement strand
AAAATAATTAGTTGAGAATTAATTATTATTTAAATAATGTGATTTTTTAAATTTGAATTTGAACACATCTAGATTTATCCATTTAAACTTATTTGATAAGTTGTTCAATTTAGAATTCAAATTAATTTAAGTTTGACTTAAATTGGAATTTGAATTTGAGTCAAAATTAGACTACAGGATAAAGGATGATTTTCTCTTCCTTCCCTATCTAATATTGGCGCCACACAGGGATGAGAATCCCTATCTTGGCCGGCCACACTAAGGGATAAGGGATAGAGGAGATTTCATTTCGAAATTCAAATTGGAGATAGAGATTTGATTCCTTCTAGAAGTTTGACTTCTACTCTATAAATAAGAGAATAGTAGAAAATTGTGGACACAATTTTTGTGACAATTTTTGAGACAATTTTCAGAATTAATTTTTGCCCTAATTTTAGAGGTGGCCAAAATTCCTCTATAGAGTGAAGGAAACATTTTTCTCCAAAAATTCCACATCGTGCATGCGTTGGTGTTTGTGGAAATTCGAGTGTTTATTGTAACTCATTTTGTCTCATGTGTGCCCACACACACGTTTTCGTGGATTCTAAGAATTGACGTGGAAGACATTGGTTTTCTAAACACAAAGCTTTGGAGCAAGGACTGTTCGTGGTCAAAGAACTCAAGTTATCATCCGAGTCGGCTTCCAGGTATTTTTCCTGATTGAGTCCTTAATAAATGAATTAATGAGATTAATTTATTCGTGCATAAATTAATATAATCTATAGAGTATCTCAAAAGTTTTATGAAAATTTTTGTCATACACGATCCGCCTCTACTCCCCGCACCATGCTTCCACATCCGGATTCGATTCGGAGACCAACAGCAATAACTAGTAAAGAACATATGGAAGATGATGCAAAGATTGATGCATGCAGTGAGATAGAGAGAAAAGGGGATGATGGTGATACTGTTAAGGAAGGTGGTTCAGAAACTTCTATGGAAAGCACTCTTCTCTCTCATGTGCTCAACGGCCATTCTTCTGAGAATATCCCTGAGGTGAGTTCCCCTAAACCATCTTGTAGTAATGATTATTTAGATACTCATGTTGGTCATTGCTTACCTTTCAGGCACAATAGGGGTAAGCCTCCAGCTAGATACTTTCCGGATGTTGAAACTAAAGGATCTAAGTACCCGATTACTAATCATGTGACTACTCAGAGACTATCCGAACCCCTCAAAGTATTTGCACATAACTTGTCTTCTTGTCATATTCCTTGCGGAATACATAAAGCCTTGGAAGATCCAAAATGGTCTCAGGCAATCCAGGAAGAAATGCAGGAGCTACAAAAGAACAAAACTTGGCATCTTGTTCTGCTGCCTGAAGGAAAGAAAACTATAGGTTGCAATTGGGTGTTCTCCATTAAGTATAAGGCATATGGGTTTGGTAGCCAAGGGGTATACATAAACATATGGCATAGACTATCAAGAAACGTTCTCACTAGTGGCAAAACTAAACATTGTTAGCGTTTTGTTATCTCTAGCAGCAAATTTAGATTGGTCACTACACCAATTCAATGTGAAGAACACTTTTCTATATGGAGACCTTGAGGAGGAAGTATATATGGATATTCCACCTGGTTATACAACTTCATCAGAGACTAGAGTTGTTTGCAAACTAAAGCCAGCGTTGTATGGACTGAAACAGTCACCTCGAGCATGCTTCGATTGTTTTAGTTTGGCGATGAGGAAGTATAGATTTTGACATAGCAAATCAGACCATACCCTTTTTTTGAAACACCAAAAGGGAAAGGTAACTGCTTTAATAATCTATGTGGATGACATGATTATTACAGGAGATGATAGAGAAGAAATATGTAAAATTCAGGAGCAGCTAGGAACTGAGTTTGAGATGAAGAACCTTGGTGGTCTCAAGTATATTTTGGGAATAGAAGTAGTCAGGTCAGGCTAAGGTATCTTTCTTTCCTAAAGAAAATATGTATTAGATTTATTTTCCGAAGTGGGAATGATTGATTGCAAGCCAGTTGACACACTGATTGTACAGAATCACAAACTTGGAGAACATCCAAATCAAGTGCCTACAAATAAGGAAAGATACCAAAGATTAGTAGGCAAGCTAATCTTTTTATTACACACTCATCCTGATATTACTTTTGTTGTTAGCGCAGTAAGCTAATTCATGCACAATCCTAGTGAAGATCATAATATGGCAGTAACTCGGATACTTTGCTATTTGAAATCTACTCTTGGAGGAAGACTAATGTTTTCTAAGAATAATAATCTCAATATTGATGGGTTCACTGATGCTGATTGGGCTGGGGATGTGTCTGACGAAAAATCCATGTCTGGATACTTCACCTTCGTTGGGGGCAACATGGTTACGTGGAGGAGTAAAAAGCAAAAGGTAGTGGCATTGTCTAGTGCTGAAACAGAATTTAGAGGAATGACCAAAGGACTTTGTGGACTCCTTTGTCTTAGAAGACTGTTAACCAAGATTAGTTTTGCACCTCACTCTGAAATGAAGTTATTTTGTGATAACAAAGCAGCAATAGAGATCTCTCATAATCTGGTTCAACATGACCGTACCAAGCACATTGAAGTGGACAGACATTTTATAAAACAGAATCTCAAAGGAAAGTTATTCAGTTTTCATTTGTCAGGTCAGAAGATCGACTAGCATATATGCTTACGAAGGCCATGTTGGTTGCCGAATCGAATCCGGCTGCGGAAGCGTGGTGGAGCGGGGAAGAGGCGGATCGTGTATAACAAAAATTTTCATAAAACTTTTGAGATACTCTATAGATTATATTAATTTATGCACGAATAAATTAATCTCATTAACTTATAAAGATTAAGAACTCAATCAGGAAAAATACCTGGAAGCCGACTCGGATGATAACTTGAGTTCTTTGACCACGAACAGTCCTTGCTCTAATCTTTGTGTTTAGAAAACCAATGTCTTCCACATCAATTCCTAGAATCCACGAAGATGTGTGTGTGGGCACACATGAGACAAAACGGGTTACAATAAACACTCGAATTTCCACAAACACCATCACATGCACGATGTGGAATTTTTGGAGAAAAAATTTTTCCTTCCTTTCTCTCTTGAGAATTTCGGCCAGCCTTAACTCTTAGGGCTGAAAAATTGTTTCCAAAATTTCTATAGAGAAATTTCGGCTACCTCTAAAATTAGGGCAAAAAACCATTCTGAAAATTGTCTCAAAAATAGTATTTATAGAGTAGAAGTCAAACTTCTAGAAGGAATCCAATCTCTATCTCCAATTTGAATTTCGAACCAAATTTCTCCTCTATCCCTTATCCCTTGTGGCCGGCCATGCTAGGGATTCCCATCCCTGTGTGTGGCACCAATACTGGATAGGGAAGGAAGAGAAAATCATCCTTTATCCTGTAGTCCAATTTTATTTCAAATTCAAATTCAAATTTAAGTCAAACTTAAATTAATTTGAATTCTAAATTGAACAACTTATCAAATAAGTTTAA
>NW_010360033.1:47506-61790 GCF_000414095.1 Morus notabilis | reverse complement strand
TCTAATTACTTCTTTATCCTTGAGTACCATTGATTCTCTAATGGACAGTGATTCATAAAACACATTCATGAATCGGAGCTCCTACTGGTCCAAGTACCGAATCAACCCTCAAGAGAATTATTTATCTACTTCTTTCTTACGAATGAATGGATTCCATCTCGTGTAATAACATTCCCGGCTACCTACTTCATCATGTCTCCAAAATACAAGGAATAGGATTCAGGATCTCAGAATCCGTACTGAGTAAATCAAAAGACACAAATCTATAAATAGGAGTCTGTTAAGAACTCAGGATTAAGATCATTCTATATATGACCATCGGTAGACTCAATTAAAATTTCTATACTTAACGAAAATTATTAGAAATTCATATTGTGTCTGTGTCCTTGTTCCACACAATCTCATTATGCGAAATACACTCATTCAATATCTCACCATATTAACAGTGCGGATAACACCGTTCCATTCTAAATGGGAATGCCATGTATTAATAATATTTTAATTAAAGATTCCTAACTTTAATTAAATTCATTATGAACATTGCTTTTTGATTATTATCCTTAAACATTATCCTCTTGTATATAACACTTATATACAATGTTTAAGGTTACATAAATAATCATGGAATTTTTATTGATATTCATAAAATATTCATAAATATATGCACATAAAATAATGAATAAACTCCTTTATTAAATAAATAATAAATATCATATTACATCTCATGCTTCTAGGACACCATTCCCAACAGGCCATTTCTAGCAAAAGCTTCCAAAGCTCATTAGACAAGTTGGGCATTAAAGACATTTATGCACCAACTTGAGGAGGAGTGTTGGAGTGAGCTGTACTTTCCTTTTCATTTAGAGTGATTATAGGAATAGTTAGTTGCTAGATTTTGTAAATTCCGTGTAATCTGGGCAGAGCTGATCTCTAGCATTAGGTAGAGTTTATTTCCTTAATTAGTTGTGTTCTTAACAGGCTATCCTCTGTATATAACATAGAGACATCTTTTCTGTCAAAATATATAAAAAAGGGAATAAATAAAGATCTTTTTTGTTCTGTCAAAATCTTCATTAACCCTAAAAAATAAAAATGCAAATATTTTTTAGCAACTCTGAAAAAATCTCAATCGTTCTCTCTTTCAACGATTTCTTCATGTCCTTTCTCTGCAAATCAAATAGAAGAAAAGGTAGGTCAAAAATCAAAACGAAAAAGAAAGAAAGTGAAAATGCAAAAAAGAAAAAAGGAAACCAAGATTCACTTGGCACCTCCTCGGCCATTTTTGCATGACCCCTTCATGGAGAAGAAATCGAGTGGGTTGCGGTCTCCATTGGGCTAAGACGGTCACGAGCGGTGAGAGGGAGGGCCAAGCTTTTGATGACGGTGACGGCGTGGAGGTGAGAGACGCGTAGACCAGAAAGTTCCACATTGTGAGGTTGCACGGGGGCCAAGGTGCAAACGGAGATGCAGTGGATCTTTGGTGGGAGAGGGCAACGGTGAAGGTAGAGGATGATCTGAGGTGCCGACGATGTGGGTGGAGATCCATTGGGAAGCTGGCGGTGGCCGCTGAAATGCTCCCAAAAAATTTAAGGCTTTTAGTTTGCTGATGTTAGTGATAGTAATTGAAGGGCTAAGATCTACATTTAATTAGATTTAGGGTCCATTTAGTTCGTTAATTCGAACTTTTAATTTGAGTTGAGATGTGACTTTATGTGAGAGCCTTTTACTATAGTAAAAAAATATGATATGACTGTTTCTGAGATCTTTTTACTGTAGCAAAGCTCAAATTCTAAACTCAAATTGGTGAAATGAACATGGCCTTAGGGTTGAGATTTAATTGGATATAAAGTATTATTTTATGAAATATAGGGGTAGAATTATTATAATTAAGAACTTGAAAGGTTCGGTATAATCAAGTGTACTTATCTTTATTTTAATTTATTGAGCACCATCATCTTCAACCCTCCCTTTTTAATCCAACGGTCTACATCTCATACACTACTGGTAGGGAAAACCAGGCGCCTTACTATAGCATACCCCAAAATAAATAAGCCCTTCTGTTAATTTTTCACAATAACGAAAAAAGAGAAGCAATAGTGTTTTAAATAACCCCAATATTATACTTTTTAAAAAGAAAATCTGTTACTACTAAAAAAAAAAAAGAAAATCTTTTTAGAGTTGATATTTAAAATTCAATTTGAAATCAATATTGCTCATTTTGTTCAATATTATTCTTTTTATTTAAGTTGTTTGAGTTGATTTGTTCTAATAATAGATAGTTATGATTAATGAGGTCGACAATAAAACAATAACTATTATAAAAGGATAGTTTTGGACTTTTTCCTTTTACAGAATAAAACATATTCTTCTATGTTATAAATCAAACAAAAGGAACTCTATTACTATCAGAAATGGTTAAATTTACATATGAAAAGGCCTAACTATCCATATTAATGATATAAAAAAAACTATTGAAAAAAAATCACATTCAAAAATGAAGGGAAAAAAAAAAAATAGACATTGAAAATGATCTAAAAATGTTCAACCTTAGAATTGGAGATTCGTGTGGGTAGTAGCCCTCAGCTGGCAAAGGGTTGTGTGAATTCTGAGCTGCACCGTGAAAGTGGGTTGCAAACTTGCAATTCATCCACGGGTTGGCCGAGGTCGCAACCAACTTTACGTCTTTACCGTCCATAGTGGGGTTGCAATGGAGGACGTCGCCACGGGAGTCCTTGTGGGCAACACCCTATCCCCTATTTTAGATATTAGACTAATTTTTCAACGATATGATTTATATTAAGAAATAGTTATATGTCATGTTTTGCAAATTTCAACATGGAACTCACAAAAAAACCGTTAAAAAATTAAGTCAAGTGCTAAAATACTTGTTCCTACCATAGAAAAAAAAAAAAAGAGAAAATTTTATCTTGTTCCTACCATAGAAAAAAAAAGAGAAAATTTTATCTTGTTCCTACCATAGAAAAAAAAAGAAAATTTTATTTTAGTACCGTCAATTATATTGAAATTTGAGTTTGATATCCTATATTTTTTAAAATTTCATGTCGGTATCTCGACCTTTTAAAAAAAAATTTTTTAATTCTTCGGAGCTATTTTTTAGGATAAGAAAAGACAAAATTACTCTTATTGTAAAAATTCATCTGTTAACCAGAATTTTTTTAGATGTTGTGTGTATAGGTTTTTGCTTTTGTATTCTGTTTAGTTTAGGGTTAGTGTAAAAATCTGGTTCATTTTATCAACTTTGAGGTTCATTTTTTCTTTTTTTTTTTTTCATTTAGTGTAAAATAGATGTTGATGCTCTGTTTTGAACTTTTTTTTTTCTTTTTTTTTCCTTTTTTAACCGTTTCTTTTTCTTTTAGTGCTTGTGTTAATAACATGATTTCGGCATGAAATTTTTAAAAACAGAAGGCATTAAACTCAAATTTCGATATAACAGAAGGTACCGAAATGAAATTTTCTAAAAAAAAAAAATAGTTCTTACAAAACAATATTTATTTGTGATAGGGATAGAGTGATTAGAGGTCAAAACCGTTGTGAATCTCTAATAAATCCGTATGGCAACGTAGAAAATAGCATGGCTTTTCATAATTGCCTCAAATAAATGTTCTTTTGAAATTAACAACTAACATTGAACAAGTTTTGATCATAGAACCATAAATGAAAGACGCGGAAGATGAAACGCAAACTACAACATCTTAACAAATTTGACACTATAACGACATTATCACCAAAAAAAAAAAAAAAAAAATCATATTTAGTTGGTAATTTATCAATTTTTTTGGTCACCTCATTAAGACAAAAACACAAAAAAAGTCAAGCGAAATAGCTGCGTAGTTTGACCGAAAAACAAAGCGATGAAACGACGTCGTAGAAGAGTTTCATTTGAGTTTCGCTGGTCCGTCTTCATCAAAAGTTGTTGCTATAAAAGCCATGCTCGTAGCAGCTTCTGCTAAAAGCGAAATAGAAAACAACAACAACAATAATAAAAGCACAGAAAAATCTCTTACAAAGAATTTTTTTCTTTTTTTTTTTTTTTTGTTTTTGGGTTTTTCATATCAGCAATGGCGTCTTTGCCGATTCGTAGTCTTTTTCTCCCACTTTTCCTTTCTTCTCTTCTGTTGCTGAATCACTATGTGAAATGCGACCATGGTAAGTAAGCTGGTAATTTTTTTTTTTTTTTTTTTTTTTTTTTTTTTTTTTTTTTTTCGTTTTTTGGTTTCTTGATTGATCAAAAAAGAACGGACTTTGATTGTTCTTGTTCTTTGATTTGGATTGTAATGTGCTATGGTTGGTATACATTTGTCAACCACATATGCGATTAAAGAAAAACTTCTTTTCATTTTTTTTTTTCATTTTAGTTTTTGGCATTATCTTTTTAGTAAATTTGATGTTATTTCTGAAATCTGTCTTTTTGGGCGATCTGATAAGGGATAATTGATCTGGATTTCACATTTTACAATTACGGGTTTTTTTTTTTATTTATTTTATTTTTAAGGATTGATTTTTTTAGGTAGGTACTGATACTGTTGATCTGCTTATTGCAAATAACGGGCTTTATTTATGCTTTGCTTTACTTTAGAGTAACTAGTCAAAAAATTACATTTTAATTGCTTTGGATTATGTATTAACCCCGTTTTGCAATCCTAAATATAGGCTTCAATTGCTTTTTTAGTATGTGTTATTAGATGCAGACATAAATGAGCCTTTAACTACTATATGCTCTTACTATTTCTATCTTTGTTTGATTTTCTAAGGATAATGGTTTGTGATATCCTATTTCATAGTGAATCTTTGCATCTTTTTTCAATCCTAGAACTCTATTTGGATTGACTTAGTCGATTAAGAAGAAAAGTAGTTTATATGTGATTATAGGAATTTTAGGCCATTTTCACGTTGGAATATTTCTATAGAAGAACTGTTGTTATGTAAATGTCAGCTATAGAAATTCATGGTAGTATCTATCTACTATCCGTCTGCTAGTAATAGGAATCTGCAAAGTAGGTCCTTTTTTTTTGGAGGAAGAAATTGGGACAATTGTGGTGGAGCCAAAAAGGTGAAATCTTTGCTGTTTTTTTTTTTTAGTATGAAATGTAAGTTTGTTTCCCTTTGGATCAAAACACTGTAGCAAAAAGTTGAAGTTGTTATTCGAATGGTGAAACAAAGTATTTCAATTTTTAAGATTAGGTTGTACAGTGATATTTTTTAATAGCCTTATGAAGTTTTATGTTGACACTAATATTATTGATTTGCTCTATGAGTATATGAGATCAAACAGCATATTATTGCATAAAAGAGCAGTTCTATGAAGGCTTGTTTTATTTCAAGTTTCAATGTTCCAGAAGTGCAATCATAATGAGATTTTATAATAGCCTATAAAATGATGAACTGAAACAGCTCTGTGTTTTTTAGTTAATACTTAATACTCGCTGATACAATTAGGTTATAATCTTTTTATTGCCCATTTGGTTAACGTATTTAATCCCATATTCTGATTCTGCTACAATGTTTTCCTCTGACAAAAAATTTGAACAAAAAAATTCCCCGCTAATGGTTCTCTCTCAGAGTTCCCCTCAATAAATTAGAATCACTGACTTGAACACATGAACCAAATGGGCCCTTAGAGTCTCTTCCTCTGTGTTTTCATTTTGATACTAAGACATCTTCACTGTTTTCCTGCAGATGTGGAAGATTCGCTTCTTCAAAGCATCAATGCCTATAGGGCTTCCTTGAACTTGACAGCTTTACAAAAGAACAAGAACGCGGAGTGTCTTGCTGATGAAGTTTCCGAACAGTTCCAGAATCAACCCTGCACAAACACGACGGGCTCTAACACCGTGACAGGAACTGAACCCCAGTTTGCAGACTACCCAAATCTCTTAACCAAATGCCATCTGAACATATCCAACACAAGAGATGGGGCTGTGTTGCCTGCTTGTGTTCCCAACTTGGAATCTACTCTCGTCGTCTCCAACTTCACGAAGTCTCAATACTCGGATTACCTCAACGACACCAAGTATTCAGGAATCGGAATCGGTCATGAAGACAACTGGATCGTTGTCGTTCTCACCACAAGCACACCTGAGGGAAGCTTTGTGCCTGCCCAAGACACCGTTGATACAGGCAAAGCAATCAATACAGCCAGTTTTGTTCCCAAGATTAGCTTTGTTTATCACTTTTTGTTTTTGTTGTTTGCTTCCATCTTAGTGTTATAAACCAAGAGCACAGTCACATATACTCCTTTGTTTGCTCGATTGTTTTTTCTTTTCTATTTTTTTCTTGCATAAAGACATTCAAACCCCATATGTTTGAACAGGCTTTTATTTCTTAAATTTTTTAGTGCATATTATATTGGACTTCTCTATGCATGTATTTTGGAAGATTATTTCTTTTTGAATTTATATTGCAATATAGTCAAATGGAGCACATCTACACTGTTTTCCCGCAGATGATGATCATGATATTAACGATGACAAGGATGATAATATTAAGAATGATGATGAGGAAGATGTTCTTCTTAGAAGCATCAATGCGGAACGGGCTACCTTAAAGCTGGCGGCGCTAACAAAGAACGTGAATGCAGAGTGTTTTGCCGATGAATTTGCTGACCGCTTCCAGGATCAACCCTGCGCGAACACCACGGGCGCCATCACCACACCGGGCACAACGACTCAGCTCTCCAACTACCCGGAGCTTTTAGCCAAATGCAATTTGAATGTCTCCAACGGTCTTGTACTGCCAGTTTGCGTTCCCAATTCAGTCCCTAACAGCGCCCTCTCTGACCTCAAACGTTCCCAATACTCGAATTCTCTCAATGACCCCAAGTTTACGGGCGTCGGAATTGGTTTTGAAGACGACTGGATTGTTGTTGTTTTGACCTCAAACTCGACCGCCGCAGGCGTTGTGCCTTCCGCCAACTCTTCCAATCCAGCCAATACTCCAAACACAGCCAACTCCCCAAATGGAAATGGAATAAACACCAATGCAGTGGATGTAGTCAACCCTATCAGTGCAGCCAGTTTTGTTCCCAAGATCAGCTTGATTCTCCACTTCCTGCTTTTGTTGATCGCTTCCCTCTTACTCTTATAGATCAAGAGCAGAGCACAGAAGATATATACACATAGATACATATTCAGCATTCTTTATTTATGTTTAAGTTAAAAGACAATAAAAGCCACGTCCATTGACAAGTTCTATGCCACTACTACTCCAGAGAGAGCCTAAGAACGATGAATCTTCCAAACGAAGCTGCATATTTTAGTCGAGCCGTCAAAGCACTTGGATCGAACGTGGTGTAGATGGTATTAGGGTGTTGAGATGTTTTTGTGTGTGGTAAATTATGGAGTCTTTTTTTTTTTAAAAGCATTGTAATAATATTGGCTCTCATTTTATGTAGAGAGATTTATTTATACGTGAATAAAAATTATTGTGAATATATATACATATATTTTGTATAAGGCATCACGAAACTCGAGACAATGACCTCTTGCACTAATTGCGTGACCAATATATGATAGAAATTTTACAAAGATTGTATCCAAGACTTGGTTGAGAGTGCAATACAATTATGAATGCTTATAGATCATTTATAATTTTCTGCCGACTTTTTTTAATTAACAATTAAGATTGTGGCTGAAAATCGTTTTAAACATTGTTAAAAATGTATATGGTAAGTCTCACAATAACCAAAGATAGAAGTTGAAAAAATAGACAGAAATGAGTGAATTAATCGATCAAAAGATATTAATAAATGAATTAAGCAAATTAAAGAAATACAACTAAAATGTGAGAGCGCTAAAAAACTCTTCCTTCACGTTTTATTCCTCTCCTATCCTAAACAAATTAGCATAATTCACTTTTTCTGGTTCTCCTCTACCTCTTTACTTCTTGCATCCAAGTGATCATGAGTAAAATGCTTGCATTATTAAAGAAACAAATCTATCCCATAAAACTCAATTTGAATACTCTAACAACAATGAAAACATGTTCAAATTTTTTTAGTATAATTTTTTTTTTTTTTTTGTCATAAGCAACTCCTATTCAAATACTTTTAGAACACAAGCCCATTGTTATATTTTCAATGTGGGACTTTTATAATTGAGCAATACACAATAACAACTCTTCACGACAAGTTGTGGCCCCATTCATCTTGCTTGTTCGAGTTGAAAACTTAAGTTAACAAATGAATTCATGTGAAAGAAAATATTATAATAAAAAATGTTAAATTTGAATTTTTATATAAAAAAAATATTATAACAAATACTTGAGTTGTTATTCGAATTAGCGAAAAATAAAATGTGTCACAAAATCGCTGCCTCAATTCCCCTTAAACGCCACAAGGAAAACATAGATCCTTACCAGAAACTAATCTTGCATGCTAGTAATCTTCCTAGAAACGCTCATCGGCGCATACATGTCTCTATACATATGAAAAAAATAAATAAATACGGAGAAAATTATTGAATTCACTTTTAGATAGAGTGTATGAGTTTGGATTTTGACCCCTTACTCTTGATTAATACCATTTTTTCAATATAATTATTTAACTAAAAAGAGTATTAATCAAGGTGAGTGTATATATTTAGATTTTAACTCCTTACTATTGATTAATACCCTTTTATCAATATAACTATTTAATTAAAAAAGGTATTAATCAAAAATAAGAAATAAAATCAAGACCTATATATTTTTAAAGAGTATTTGTCTAGATTTCTCGATGATATGTGGACTCTTTCTTCGCTCTTGAAAGCAATTAGGCCCATGCAAGAAATTAGGCCCTACATATACGCCATTTAGGCCTCGTTCACTTCACGAATTTGAGTTTTCAATTCGAGCTAAGATGTGACATTTTCTGATAACTTTTCACTGTAGCAGAAAAGGTTAGATGTGACATTTTCTGAGAATTTTTTACTGTAGAAATTTAAAACTGAAAACTCGAATCAGTGAAATGAATGATGCCTTATTCTTGCAGGCTGGTAATCTTTATCTAGGTATGCATGTATTGACCCGATGCACAATGAATTCCTGGTTGTATTGGTGTAAAAAACTAAAACTAATTTACAATCCGACCAAAGATATATATAATGTTTTTCTAAGCCAATGAAATGAAAACTTTTAGTAATGACCAAATCCATGAAGAGGTTATTCAAAAAAAAAAAAAAAAAATGCAGAGACGAAAAAACCTTGTGCTACGATTCCTGTCTTATTTCTTGATACTAGAATTTAACCTTTAGCATCCACCATTCGATGGAGCAACATAAATCTCCTCCAAATGCGGACAACTTCGATGGAGCTTTTCGTGACGAGCACTTATTCAAGCGGCCTTTAATCTAACACGCTTGACAAATACAAACCTTTTGAGTGCAAGGAGTATAATCCATGTGGTCTTTGTGATCTTTTCCTTTATCATCAAATGCAAAGCTGAGCTTAGCACAGTCTTTAGTATCTGAGCCTGTAACCCTTTGAAGAAACCCAGCGGACCTTCTCTTTTCCAAATGGCGAAAAGTGCACCTGAAATTGTCTTTTGGGATTTTTTGTCAGCTTCAGTTTTTCCGTCTTCATCCGACTCTGCAGCTTGAATCATGACCTTGCACCTGTGGCAGTTTGTAACACCAATTTCGTCATGGAAGTCTTGTCTTAGCATCTTCATGGGGTTCAAGATAACAAATTACGCATTTATGTTAGCCGTAAATATAGCAAGCAGTTTTCGGTTTTATTTCCCTATATTTTTCTTATTGTTTGAATAATTTTCCAAAACTAGCTCATATTGAATATTCAAATATCTCTCTATTGTCATTTCCACCTCTCGTTAAATTCTACTCTCTTTCTCTTCTGCTGTAATTCTTCTTCTATTTCTCTCTTTTGCTTTCTTATTGTAGCCTAGATAGAGAAGAGAACAAATACAATCCTTTCTAAAATACCTGCCTCACCAAGTGAAGAGATTATAAATGAGGATTATGAATGCAGATATTATAAAGAACGTGAAGTGTCTCATCAACTTAGGTCATACATCATAAAGAGAAATTGTGAATTGAGTATCCACCTGATAGCTGGGTATGTCAAGACGGTAGCGACACACTTTGAGACGGCACCCAACAGGAAAGCAGAAAACGCAGGAAGAGCTTCTGGGGATGATGCTATACCTGTTTTTCGACTACCCTGTCTCGTCAGTAGTCTTTGTTTCAACTGATCAAACACGGTGTACTGCACTACACAAGTTCAAGTTTCAGTTCAAGTTGTCTTCTCTTGCTATTCTTGGTTATATGGAAAAAAGGAAAAATTTGATGACCAATCAAACCATTAGATGTAAGTAGCAATTACTATACTTATTAAACATGGCATGACATGGATGGAGACTGACCATCCGACAAATAAATTAAAAAGAAAAGTAACTTTCTCTACCGAAACCACAAAGAAAATAAATCAAACAGACCATAGCTCATGTTGAAAATGCACAACAAGTACCTGGATAGAAGGGTTGGATGTCAAAAGAAGAGATATGCCAAGACCATTAAATGCCTCTTTCCAAGTGCCCTCTGAAAGGGTCTTCAAAAGTCCTTTGGATTTTCCGAACTCACTTGTTTGCATCCTTGAGGATGCTGTATCCAAAGGCTGCAGAGGGAAAACTCGAAAGTAAACAAATGAGATTTTAAGGGTCAAACCATGCTTTATAAACCATAATTGATTACAAGGATTTGGATATGAGCATTAGAAACCAGGATTTAAATCAAAACTTCCTTTAAGTGTACTAGATACGGCCAACTTGTTCACTGGTTTAAGGAACTTGAATCAATGTATGTCATTGGGACTAAAGAAAGGCTTAATAAATAGCACTCACATGCAATCTTCCAATCAATTTTCTCATTCTGTTTACTCTTTTTTTTATTATTATTATTTGGAGGAATAACGGAAGTGCATGATTTGACGATTCTGACCTGTGTTACCACAACTGTACAAGCCCCAGCAGCTGCAGCAACAATCAAGTTTGCTTTAGCTCCAATTGTTTTCTTTCCCGTTTTTCGCAAGTACAACCTCTTGAAGAAGCTGTATCCATAGAAGTAGATAAACTGCGAAATGAATGATTGGAAATTCTTTGTTCCAAGCCCCTGGTACAACGAAAGCACCTGAAGTGTTGAAATCGCTTCCCAGAAAACATCAGAAATATTCCTGCAAAAACCGGTATGCGTGTAACCAAATGTATGTATCCGAGAGAAAATTTGTCTCATAAGTAAGTTTGTTCATCGGGCAGTTAATGTCTGTAATCTTTAGTCCATAGTAGTTATAAAAACTAGTTCTAAGAGCAAGACGCTACTGCTTCTGTTACAGATTAAAGCTTTAATGCTTCACTAACAACAGCAGTAAAACAAAGGAAAGTAATGAACCCCGCACACACAAGAATTATAGTGGTTTACCCTAAATGTAACAACTAAGTCTTCTTTCAGCCGTTAAAGATCATAATAGAATCACACGCCTCACACCTCCCAGGCTCTTTGTATTGCTCTATAACCTGATTCTAAAAATGGGTACCGCCAAATATACTTAAAATTGGGGCAAATGATACACGTGCTAATTCTGGTGCTAATGAGCTCCACACACTCAACATCATCAACAGTCAGTTGACATGATATCAGTATAACTCCCCCAAGTAACCATTTTTCAAATTGTACAGAAACAAAGACTATCCTTTGTTCTTGTTTTATGCAATACGAATTGGCATTTACTGTTAGGATCCGTTAATGACTTGGAAACTTGTTTGGTTAGTGGGCTGGTATAGTTAGTAGGAATTAGTATAAATAAAGGGCTTAGTAGCTCACTAGAGGTATATTGTGATTTGGAGAGTTTTGAGAAACTGAGATTAGGGAGAGCGGTGGTCTCTCGAATACCACTAAATTAGGAGTTCCCGGAGTACTCGAATTCTTCGTTCTATCATTTACATTTCAGTGTAATTTGGTATTCTTGGCTGATTAATAAAATTCCCTCCAATTATTCTCATTTTCTTGCTGTTTCTAGTGTGTGTGAGTGTGGTATTGGTGTTTGGCTGATTTTCTAAGCTAGGATCCTAACATTTACCATGTGCAGAATTGAAACATGAACAAACTAGTATAAGGTTCCAATTATTTATGAAATCCCAAAACATCAAAATCTAGACCAAATTTAAAGTCTTTCTAACATGCCAATGTATTACGCAAATAGCAAACTTCACAGGGAAACAAAACCTCAATCTCTGCCAGGAACACAAAATTGAAACCAAAAGGAGAAAAAGAAAAAGAAAGACAGTAGATCAAACCCGATTAAGTGGGACCCAAAAAGCAAATAAATAAGTAAATAAATAAATACCTGTATTTTTGTTGATTGAAAGCTCGAACTTCGGCTTGATATTTAGTCTTGCAGGTGTCAAGTGGGTACAAGAGGGTGGTGCTAACCAGAGCTCCAACAGCTCCTGATGTTGCCTCTGCAACAGATTCAAGATCAAACCCCATACTTTTCTGCTTTCTAAGCCTTTAAAAAAACAATTCGGTTTAAAGAGAATGACAAGAAAAAAGAAGGGCTAGTTTTGAGAAGGCTCAATTATCCATGGAGTTTTTGCTTCTTTTTCATTTCTGAACTGGGTGTGGTGTAATAATATGGTATGGCCATTGCAGAGTTTGGTATGGTTTGGAGGAGAAATAACTGAAAGTGACGCAAGGAAGACAAATATTTATAATAGTGCATCTTCTTGGGAACCGTAACGCATGTGAATCCGACTCCTGTACTTTCTATCTCTCACTCACTTCACTGTCGTTTTTTTTGCCGGAATATTCTTGTAGTTGATTCGAGTTTTTAATTTGTTGAGATACGATAGAAAAAAAAATTAGATGTGATTTTTTATAAGAATTTTTAATTATAATAAAATTAAAAATTAAAATTAAAATCAATAAAATAAATGAGATCTGAATCTTCTATAGTTTTAGGTCATGTTCATTTTATCAATTCGGCCTCTTAATTATAATAAAATTAAAAATTAAAATTAAAATCAGTAAAATAAATGAGATCTGAATCTTCTATAGTTTTAGGTCATGTTCATTTTATCAATTCGGCCTTGTTCACTTCGCAGATTCGAGTTTTTAATTCGAGTTGAGATATGACATTTTCTGATAGCTTTTCACTGTAGCAGTAAAAGTTAGATGTGATATTTTCTTAAAGCTTTTTAGTATAGAAACTTAAAACTGAAAACTCGAATCGGTGAAATGAATGAGACATTCGAATTTTATTACAATAAAAAAACTCTTAAAAATAATCACATTTAACTTTTTTACTGTAATAAAAAAATTTTCAAATAAAATTATATATTAACTCAAATAAAAACCCAATCAACAAATTAAACAAACTGTTAGTTCTACTTTCAATTCACATTTGACGCCCTACAGCTTAAAATAAACCAGAGCGCCGCGAGTTTAAACATACAAATAATCACTAACTTGTAAAGGTGAGAATGTTATATATATATTAGGAAAAATCTATTCTTTTTTTCTGCCATTACATTTATGTGATTCAAAATATAAATTTATATCACTTAAAAGATTTTTTTTACTAATTTAATAAAAAATATATTTTATTATGTCACTTCGATGATCTAAATATTATTAATATTATTTAAATAATAAAATATAGAGATACTTCATTTAAAAAGTTAATCTTATATAACATATAAAAAACAACGGTTTTAAAATAAAACGTCAAAGATAAAAAAGTAAATAGAAATTATTATTTGATATTTTATAGTTTTGTGCATTATTACACTAGTACCTCTTTGTTTTGTATTTTGTGATATAGGAGGTAAAAATTTATACCTTATTTTTTCATAACTCAAATTTTATCATTACGGTATTTTTTTTTTATAAAAATTCAAATTCAACTTTACATATACAAGTTGAAACAAACATAACCTTATGAATTTTTGGTCAGCAAATAAACTAAAATAAACTAGTTACGAGTATTATGATATATATATATATATATTTTTAGATTATATTGTTCAAACTATGGGAGGAAGAGCCAAGATACTTAACACGTCATTTCAAACAACAACGAAGCACATTTGAGCAACAGGGGCACCAATGTTAGGAAACTTCACTAGTATGGACAAAATTGTGAAAACAACAGTTAATAGTGGTAACATTCAAATTCTCAAAATAACAGGGGCAAAACTACAACACAATCATTTTACTTAATTATTTTTTTTTCTATTTTTTTATTATTCGCATTTTGAAAACAGATCCCACCATACTCT
>NW_010360033.1:0-47383 GCF_000414095.1 Morus notabilis | reverse complement strand
TTCAAATTTCCACAAACAAAAAACCCAAAAAGAAAAGAAAAGAAAAGAAAAGAAAAGAAAAACCAGAGATGAACCAGAAGTTCACGACGACAATACTCACAAAATCCTAACCATTTTCGCGTCCGTACAAGCCTCCATTGAAGCCCTAGCGAAGCACGAATCGAGTTCCCGAAACTTCCGATGCAAGACCTCATCGGATCGGTCCGCCGGTCGCTGGTGTTCCGAACCTCCGCCCAGGGTGGCGGCGACGATGGTGGGGGAGGCTTCGGTGGCTTCGTCGAGAAGATAGGATCCAGCATTCGCAAATCGCGAATCGGACTGTTCTCGAAGCCTCCGCCGGTCCGGGCGCTTCCTCCTCCTCCACCGCCGACGAAGCCGCAGAAGAAGGACGAGTCGCCGCCGATCCGGTGGCGGAAGGGCGAGCTGATTGGATGCGGCGCCTTCGGTCGGGTCTACATGGGGATGAACCTCGACTCCGGCGAGCTTCTCGCAGTGAAACAGGTTTTGTTTTCTGTGATTTTAGTGATTTCTCTCTCCAATGTAGATTTTCTAATCGTTGCAAGGTCCTTTTTTTTTCATTCTGGGATTGTTTTGGAACTTGCAGGTGCTAATTGCTGCTAATAGTGCTTCAAAGGAGAAAACACAGGTATGAATTTTAGTTGCAATTATGTAGATTTTCTTGCTTTTGAACTCGATTTTAGTAGCATCAGCGGTTCTGATTAGTCCTAGCCGTTCTGTAACTAAAATTGTGAACACAAAGTATATGAAGTGATAAGTTTGTGACTCTTCTTCCTTTTAGGCTTACATGCTGAACAAAAAGGGTTCAAACGAAATTCTATACTGAATTTCAATTTTTATCTAATTGAACTGTAATTTTGTTAATTGAACTAGTAGTAGTGCACAAGTTTAGAACTGACGATAAGGAATGTTTTTGGTTGGAAAATTGTATCTGATGAAAATAGGCTCAAATTCGAGAGCTGGAAGAAGAAGTGAAGCTTCTGAAGAATCTGTCACATCCAAATATAGTTGTGAGTGTATTAAAATTTCTTCCTTGTTTTGCGGAAGTGGTGGTGATTGCTTATCTTTTAATAGTTCCAATGTTTGATTTGCAGAGGTACTTGGGAACTGCTAGGGAAGATGAGTCGTTGAATATTCTATTGGAATTTGTTCCAGGCGGATCCATATCATCTTTACTGGGGAAATTTGGATCCTTTCCTGAGTCTGTAAGTCATTTGGTTGATGTTTTCTGAATAATGGATTATCTGTTGATTTGAAACATGGATATAGAAATTTGAAATCTTTGGTTGAACAGGTCATAAGAATGTATACGAAACAGTTACTATTGGGTCTCGAGTACCTTCACAAGAATGGGATTATGCACCGGGATATCAAGGTAACTCTTCCTTTTCTTAGTCAAACTCTTATACATAGGAAAAATAGACATTTCTTTGATTTAATAAGGGACATATTCATATAGGGTGCAAACATCCTCGTTGATAATAAAGGGTGCATTAAACTTGCGGACTTCGGAGCATCCAAGAAAGTTGTTGAGCTGGTATGACCGTTTTAGAGTTTAGTTAACACTGGATTTGTTAATTTTCATACACATCAGTCAATAAGCTTTTATTTGTTCATACAGGCTACTATAAATTGTGCCAAGTCAATGAAGGGTACTCCATATTGGATGGCTCCTGAAGTTATTCTCCAAACTGGGCATAGCTTGTAAGGAAAAATCTTCACTTGTATAGTTGAGATAAACACATAACTGCAGTTTTTGTCCTCTGACATGGTAGAAAGATTTATTTATTGAAATGATAGGCATAGCAAGATCGATGATAAAAAAACGTAATGAACGAACAAAAAGATGAATACTTTTCAAAGTAACTATATGCTACAAAAAATGGAACATCTCCTTACCATCCTGATTTGAATGTCATTTCCGTATACGAGCGCACTAGATTATGAACTCTCATAGTCCATTCTCTAATTTAGAGAATAAAGTACAGTTATGTTCGTCTCTCTTTAATTTTGGCCTTGGAATTTATGAACTTTGAAATGTTTTAGCTCGGCCGATATATGGAGTGTTGGATGTACTGTGATTGAGATGGCTACAGGAAAGCCTCCGTGGAGCCAGCAGTATCAAGAGGTGAACGTTTTCTTTCTTTTTGCCGCCCCCTCCCCCTTCCCTTTCCGTTTTTTCTTTTCTTTGATGCATAACGTGTGTACAATTGAAGCTTATTTTTCTCCCACAAAAGACATAGACTCATAATAGGTGTTTCTTTCAGGTTGCGGCTCTCTTTCATATTGGAACAACAAAATCTCATCCACCCATTCCCGAACATCTCTCTGCTGAGGCCAAGGATTTTCTGCTAAAATGTTTGCACAAGTACGATTATTATTTCTTCACTTTGTTCTCACTCCTTCTTTCTGCACGTCCTGCAAGACCCAATAACATGCTTATCTTATAATCTAGAGTCTGTTACATATTCATTTCTTGGAACTGAGGTTTATTCATTTTTAAGTAAGTCCGTAACTCAATGAGAAATTTCCTTACCTGTCCAATTTCTAATGATTCAAGATAACCATTTGTTTCGGTATAAATAGTGATTATCTGTTCTTCCACCGCTAGAGGGGCTGATTGAGATTGTTTGAGCAACTCATGTAATCGTTGACCTCTTGCCAATTGATTCTGTGTAGCTTTATCGAGATCAAATGCAAATTGTGCAAAGATCCTATATTTTATTTTGTTTTGGTTGTCTTTTAATTTGTCTTTTAAATTTTACATATTGAACTTTGAAAGAGAAAAATATTCTTCTCATAAGAATGTGGTGACAGGGAACCGGACTTTAGGCCAGCTGCATCAGAGTTGTTGCAGGTAACCCAAACTGTAGATTCATGCATAAAATATATAGCACCAGATACATAAAATGATAAAAGTCATGCATAGCATACAACACTTCGTATTACATTTTCTCAAGTGCATATTTGCAATTGTGACTTACCTTGATAAAAATTATGCATACAACACATCTTGTTACATTTCTGAAGTACATATTTGCAAAGTTGACTTAGCTTTTCATTAATTGATAGTACTTGGTAGTTCTTCTACACTCTCTTTTCTAGTGTTTGCACATCATATCTTAGTTTTTTACTGCACCATTAATTTTGGCTAATTGTGTGCAGCATCCATTTGTCACCAATGAGTATCAGGAATCGCTTCCAGTATTTCGCACTTCAGTTTTGGTCAGTATAATTGCTGTTAAGAATTAGTCTTTTTAGTCTATTGTTCTATCTTTTCACTATATTTTCTTTTCTTGCTAACTTTACTCCTACCAGGAATTTGGAAACGTGATGGCAACACCTGGGGTAAATCTAAGGAACTCGTGAGTATCTTAACTTTGTGGTGTCCTTATTGGATTGTTTGCAATCTTGACTCTTGAATTATGTTGATAATGCTGCATAAACTCCTCGATCAGAAGGTCAACCTCCGCTGGCTTGAAAGATATTTTTGACTTGGGTGGTTTGAGATGCTCAACTGTATATCCCGAGAATTTTTCAGGAGCAAGATCACACTGGGCACAAACCAATTCTGATGATGAAATGTGTCAGATTGATGATAAGGATGATCTTGTTGTTAGTTCGTTAGTAAAGTTCAAATCTGCCTTGGACTCAAATGATTTGACTAAGGTAATGGTCTCTCTCTCTCTCTCTCTCTCTATATATATATGTTTAGATGTGTACCACTAACTTATACATGGGTTGGTTTGTTCTGTTGACTAGAGTTTTAATCCTATGTGTGAACCAACTGATGATTGGCCATATAAATTTGATAAAAGTTTGGAGTTGGATGGAGTTGGAATGAACACAGCTCCTGGTCAAACTGTTCAAATGGCTGATTGCAGCCCTGGAGTATCTGGCAAGGAGAACGACTTTGAATTTTTTTCTGGCCCATCTGCAGCTGAGGATGATGATGAAGTGACAGAGTCAAAAATTAGAGCCTTTCTGGATGAAAAGGTGCTCTTTCCAAGAATGAGATCAATCTTATGCTTTTTTTTATCTCGATAATGTTGTGTCTTGAAAGTCCTATATTATGGATTAGAGAACGTAATTGTATAACTCTACAATATCATGTCAGGCATTAGATCTGAAGAAGCTGCAGACACCCCTTGAGCAGTTCTATAATAGCACAATGAATGCAGCTGATCATCCAAGTGCTGTGGGAACTCCTGATGGTGAAAATGTTGCAAGTAATCTAAATTTACCTCCAAAAAGCAAGTCACCTAGTCGGTTACCTAGCAGAAGATTCTCTTCCATGATTGATGCTGCCAAGACTTTCAGCCCCGGGACCAAGAGTCGTACAAAAGAAGCATTAAATGCTAGCGGTGTACATGCTCGAGCCTTGCAAGAAATCCAGCCACCTCAGCTTAGTGATTGGAAAGATCTTGATGCTCAGGACGGGTCATGTAGCCAAAGGTTCATTCTCATGCTTTTGGTGCTTTACATTAGCTTTGCAACCCTACAGAATCGCTTGTCCAGTTTATCCTATTCAGTAACTCTAACGTTTAAAACGGTTTTGCTTGTAGCACAAGCTGCTCCGAGAGGGAAAGGAAGTGGACAGAAGAGCTAGTTGAAGAGCTTGAGAGGACGCGAGGTAATTTTTTTGATTTCTTACTCCTCATCACCTGGATATGATTTTTAACTTTCTTTTCCACTTTATGACCTGTTCTTGGCCACTCATATGGTAATAACCGCACTTCATTCTGGTATTCAGTGTGCATGATCATAATCCTAAAAGAGATGCTTTTAACGTTTCCTTAACAGCTCTTGAGTAAGATACCTGAGATCTGCTGGTATCCGTCACTCTATGGTAATAACCGCACTTCATTCTGGTATTCAGTGTGCATGATCATAATTCTAAAAGAGATGCTTTTAACGTTTCCTTAACAGCTCTTGAGTAAGATACCTGAGATCTGCTGGTATCCGTCACTGAATGAGCAATTAGGAACTTGAAAATTCTCATAATGCTTGATATGTTCAGTTGTTTAGCTGATGTAATTACATACAATGAAAAGAACAAAGCTTGTGTTTCCGTGCTCTTGTTCATAAAACCATAAAGCACCAGAAGAAAGTCCTTGTTTTCGTTTTTCCTTATCCCTTGGTCGTGACTAACACGATTTCGTCTCAGTTAATTTTAAATGAAACTTGCGTGGTTTTAGTATGGATTTTGACGGGATCGCCTTATGCAGAGATTATGCGTCAAGCGGGGGTAGGAGCCAAGACATCATCTCCAAAGGATCCGATACTAATTAGACAGAGGTCACGGGTTGCGTTCCCAGGAAAATGAAACTGTATGTACCTCAATTGTATTTATGTCAGTTTTTCATACGGAAATAAGTTATAGATTTTCCGTTGAGGGAGTGATCATCATCACGCATGGATTCCCTTATGGTGAGAATGGTGTCCATTAGTAAAAATGGTCACCTTGTCATACCTGCATGAATAGAGCCTGTAAGCCCTCCCACCCCACTGTATTTTTTGTATTATTTTTGTTTCGATTCTCTTTCTTCCATATGTACGTTATTGCGGAACATGAATCATGAAGTACTTGAGTTTGTGTGAATCATATATAATAGAGAACAATATAACGGTTCCAGCAAACATTCTTATTCTTTTTTCCTTCTATATTTGAGCCCCTCCTACTTCCATATTCCTTTCTCTTAAAGTAATTATGGACCAATTTGAGATTACTTTTAAAACTCCCAAAAGCACTTTGCACAAAAAATAGTGCAACTATAGTGCCTGGTTAAAGTTTACGGGAAGTTATTTTGAGAAGTTGGAATATGGAGACGTTCGGTTCATGGATTAAAATCATGTAATTAGAACCATTTTTAATTTACGTGTATTTTTTATAAGAGAAAACACTGTAACGAATCATGAATCATGATTCAAATCATAGTTTGAATCCTCTAACCAAACATCTCCTAGTTTTTAGATTCTAATTCTAATTTTCAAGTTATATTGTGCTGATTTGTTAAAGAGTAGTAATTTTGCATATTAGCACTAGTGATGCTTATCACGTGTTCAAAACTAATTACAGTTTACGTGTTAAATGTAGAACCCATTATACACATGGTTCTGTACTAGTGATAATTAACTTTTTTTTTTTCTTTTCCCTCCTAACTTGGGGCTTTTGTTCAAGAGTAATAACATACATCGTGAAAAATTTTGTCATGAGCATCATGAATGCCAGCATGTTGAAATTCTCTAATTTCGAATAAATTGAAATGAACGTTTTGTCTCCGTTACTTTATCCTACCCAACTTATATTTTAGTTTCACGATGTTATTAAATTACCTTTTTTCATGATGTATATAATTTTTCTTTGTTAAATACATTACGGAAAAGGACAAAACATCATTCCAAATAATGTCGGTATTCTCAAACCAATAAGAGGGTTACAAAACAAAATTGGAATGATTGATCATTGGTGGCATCATGCATTGCGCTTTGTTAAAAAGGTGTGACACCATTTTTGGAGTGGTACAACAAAAGCATCACATAGATATTTTGTCGCTAGAGAACCATTGGATTCCTGAACTTTTTTCTTTTGAATTTTCTTTTGAATTTTTGGCAAGGGGTTAGATGACACGAATCCTTAGCTCATGAATATGTCTACATATATATTATATCATTTTCCCCCATCTTTTAGAAAATTTTCTCACCACTTTCCACACCAATTGGAAAGCCTCAAGGGCTAATCATTGTGGGTTATATAAACTTATATTCATCTATCATATGCTTGGCCTTAACCCGTAAGAACCTCAGCCTATGACAAAATGGATATCGATTCAGAGCCCATTTAGAATAATAATAAAAAGATGATAAATACTCGTTAGAGTGCATGAGTTTAATTTTTTATTCTTGCTCCTGATCAATATTCTTTTTATTTAAATAAATATATTAGTTAAAAAGATATTAATAAAAATAAGAGGTAAAAATTTAAATCTATATAGAAAATAATTTTCTAAAAAAAAAAAAAGCCCCTTTCCATTTCTTGCTTTCCAATCCTGGTTTTTTTTTTTTTTTTTTTTTGTTTTTGGGAAAGGAAACCAATTGCTACGTCTCAAGAAAAAAAAAAAAAAATCTTTTCTCAAATGCATATATGCTGTTTATGCTTCTTGTGGGTTGAAAAAAAGAAGAAACATGCCATAAAATCTGCGAAGAAAAATGGGTGAAACTTTTTTGTATCTCTTTGAAGTCAAAGAAGCACGAGTTTGGTGAGTGGAATGATTAATGTGGGTAATAGAGAAACAGGAGCCGTTTTTAAGTCGCCCAAATGTTGGCTTATGGGCCGCCTCTAAATAATCCCCTTGTGTTTCCTAATTCATGTACACAATGGACCATGGTACACACAACCTTACCATGATTTTGCTTCAAGAAAAAAAAAAAAAAAAAAAAAAGATCACCAAAAATCTGTTAAAGTCTTTTTTGTTCCCTCGAGACAAAAAAGAGTTACATTGAATTACAAGCAAAATTAACAAGCTTGGTTGGTGAGGTCAAAATTACAAAAGCTAATGTAGCTTTATGTTGTTGCCTAACTTTTTCCTCCCTCCTTATACATAATTACTAATATGACACTGATGTAGGAATTTGGCTATAATGGTCGTTTGTACTAGATTATCAATTTAGGTATATGTTTGTTGTGTTATTGTTATATCAGTAAGTTATAAATAGTATAGTAGTTAGTAGCTATTGTAACAGTTTGACTTAACTATCGATATATTAAGGGGTTGTTCTTTTGTATTTTTGAGTTAGAATGACTTGAGTGATGATTTTGAATTGAGTTTAAGTTATAATTTGAGTTGAAGTTGTAACTTGAGTTTGTGTTTGGATGTGCACATTTGAGTTATGATTTGAATTGAGAATTTTTTTGAGTTTGTGTTTGAGTGAGTCAAAACTTAAATTTGTATTTAGATAGTATTTTAATAAAAATTCAATGGTGATGAAAAATTTTAATAGGGTATATGGGTGGGGTTTTATTAGTTTTTTCGTTGTGAATGCATAGAAAAAAAAAATCTCAATCAGAATTAAAACGAAAAAGTTATGGTATTTTTAAGAATATAAAAAACACTGTTCATTAACTTGAGTCCGAGTTTATGAACTCAAGTTGAAGGGGAAACTTGAACTCGAGTTTAGCCTTAAACACGAGTTCAAACTCGAATTCAAATTCGAGTTCAAACTCAAATTTTACAAAAGAACATAAACTTGAATAAAGTTGTAACTCGAGTTCAAATTTTTTTTTAGTTTTGTTGCAAAAGAACAACCCCTAGACTTTGTTCATTTCACTGATTTAAGTTTAAAATTCGAGTTTTACTACAGTAAAAAGTTCTCAGAAATAGTCACATCTAACTTTTCACTACAGTAAAAAGCTCTCACATAAAATCACATCTTAATTTGAATTAAAAACTCGAATTAACGAACTAAACATGTCCAAATATTAAAATTGAGTTTTTCGTCCAATTTAAGAATTTTTCTTTATAAGTTATGTTTCGGTGGATTTAAAATTCTTTAGTCCCATCTTCTGTCTGAAGTAGACACGTAAATTCTATATTTCCAATTCCGCTGCATCAATATATAAATAAGGCTGAAAGTTCTCTCGAACTCAAGAAAGAGCGTTTGAAGAAAAGGGATTTTTTTTTTTTTTGAATTAGGGTATGAACTTTTTGAATGATTGGAAGGGACAACAAGGCATGAAAAGATATTTGTGTGGGATGAGGTGGACCATTTCTTTTTCTCTTTTTGTAGTAAAAGTGGAACTTTCCTGACGTGAAACACCTGGATTCTGGGAGATCAATAAGATGATGATAGATTGTTAAAAACTAAAATATCAATGAGTTAAAAAAAAAAACAAAAAACAAAAAACAAAAACAAAAGAACTACATGAAAAAGATGAAAAGTAATGGAACACAAAATCTGTTTTCGGTGATTGATTATGCACTAGGGATGTTAGTTACCACTCTAATTAAATCTTCACATATCTTTCACTGATTAACTTGTCTGAAGACAGAGTAAAGAGAAATTAGATGGATTTGTCACATGCAGGCAACTTTTTTGTAAAGGGTAAAGCTTTGTTTAATTGCTTCAATTGTAAAAAATGTTTTGGAACATTAGGGGCATGTTCTTTTAGAGTGTGACTTGAGTGTAGTTTTTGAGTTAAATTTGAGTTATAACTTAAATTAAAATTGTAACTTGAATAAAGTTGAATAAAGTTAGAACTTAAAAGAATATGAACTTAAATAAAGTTGTAATTTGAGTTTAAATTTTTTCTGAATTTTGTTGCAAAAGAACAACCCCGTATGAACCTAACTTATTTGCCATAAGATGCATGGTGCGGCCAAGTGATGATTAGATTGGTAAAAAAAATAATATTCAAAGAACTAGTGAAAGAAAATTAAAAGAAAATCTCAAAAGAATTTTGACCATTCCTTTTTTTTTTTTAGACTATTGGTGATTTGGGATTTGTGACAAATCAATTAGCAATATATAGGTGGACCAACCTTTTTTATAAAGAGAATATTTTCATGATATTCATGAATATTCTCCAATTTGTAGGTGAGGTAGGTATCTCTCTATTTCCTCTACCTCTCACCCTCTTAAAGGATCTCTCTCACAAGTCTCATATCATTTAATTACATCAAGGAGGTCTTTCTTGTAATTCCCATCACATTTTCCATTTTGAAAGAGAGATCACAATCTAATTTGTTAAGTAATGTGTTTCATGTCTTTCAGACCTGACACCATGAAAAGAAAAAAAGAAAAAAAAAAGTATAAGCATGAATAGGGAAAAAAAGAAAAGGAAACAAAAGGATAAGCACAAAGAATTCTAGTGGTTGTGATTGAAAAACCATATCCTTTAATTTTAGAAAGCCTTTTCATTCCTTCAGACATAAGTATATCTTAGTTAGAGACTATAACGTCATCATACAACTATATATATATATATGTGTGTGTGTGTGTGTGTGTGTATATAATAGAGCCTCTTATCCATTTATGATGAAAAATGGAATTTAATGAAAAAGACAATGGTACAAGCTGGACAACGTTGAAGAGATTCAAATCTTCATACGTGGTGAAGAACAAAACTCAAAATCCACGTAAGATTAAGATTTGTCAATATCATATATGCAAACCACACAAAATTTGTGAGAATTTGATCTTCAAGTTTGGACAATGAGGTTGAGAATGAATGTGTTCCTTGTGTATTATGTTTTGTGAACGTGTGCCCGTGTATCTCATTAACTTGGAATAATAATATTGCATGTTTCATTGTGTATCTCTTAGGTGTCACTTTTACACATTTAGCTACATTCTTATCCATTTGCATGGGAAAAGAATTATATATATGGAGAGAAAAAAGAGGATCTCAAATTTTGAATGTGCATGTACTTTTCTGAGAATTGTTAGTTAATTATATGTACCATATACACTTTTATTGATCAACATTATTTTTTTTCTCTCCTTTGAAAATTTATTGTAAAAATATGGTAAAGGAAATAGTGCGAGGACGTTAGTCCTAACAGAAAGCAGCGCTGTCCTCGCAGAAAGTCTTTTGCGAGGACACAAGTCCTCGCCGTCTCCTCCTCGCAGAAGACTTTCTGTGAGGACAAAAGCTGATCCTCGTGGAATGCTTGATGCTTTCCCGAGGACGCTAGAAATCCGATGACATGGTAAAAATAAGGATCGGGCAAGTTTTTTGAGAGGACATTGTCCTCGCAAATTGTGGTATTTGTCCTCGCAGATTGTGTTATTTTAATATTAAAATTATTTTTTTTTTAAATTAAAAAAATAATTGATAAATAATTTTTTTTGATTCATTTTAAAAATAACATAAATTAAAATTAATTAAAATATCATTAAATACCTAAAATCATAACACAATCTCAAATTTCCATAAAATATAATATCAATGGTTTTTCACAAATCAATACTAAATTACACAAACAATATCTTAGACAAAATAATAAAATACAAATAATAATATAAATAAAATTTAAATCATACCTGAAAATGAGGAGAAATTCAGATTTCCTCTTTACCACCTAAAAAACCAATATCCAACTACACAATTTAGAAGAATAAAAATGAACAAAATGTATATAAAAACACAAAATATAACTCAAAAAATTGTCTAAACTTACCTTGAGAGGTAATGTGAGAGCAATAGAGAATTCGAACTTCAATAAAATAGGGGGTAAGAGGAGATTACAAGGTTTGAAAATGAACACAATACACAAAAAAGAACTCTTTATGGTCGGATATAGAGCAAACGAAGGGAGGGAGGAGTGAGTTGAAGAAATGAGAGAGATAAGGAAGAAATTTTACAAAGAATTTCCGCCATTAATACATAGTCCTTGAAGTGTTCTCTCTAGTATCGCAAAGAAAGAAAGATGAACGAAGGAGAAAATCTGAGCAAATATGTTTTGTTTTGATCATATTAGGGCCTTCCGTGAGGACTAGTGTCCTTGCGGAAGGCGTTACAGTAGTGAAACATATTGTTTCACTACTACAAACTTAAGATAAGGCGGGACAAGGGCCCCGCCTTTTTTCACGGGATTCGACGAGGACAAACATCATCGCTGAATAATGGTCACACCCTCTCTGGTGTGATTTTGACAGACCGAAGCGGTCAGGAATCCCTGCATGACCTAAACACTCTTCTGCGAGGACATTGCCCCTTTTCTGTGAGGATAGGATCCTATCCTTGTAGACTACATGGATAACGCGAGGACTACATGTCCTCGCCATTTTAGTCCTCGCAAAAAGGACTTTTTTTTGTTGTGCTAGGACCTAATTGCATGGGAAAATTTTTTTCGATCAGAATTAATATTGTTTGTTTCTTGAGAGGGCCTACTGTTTTATCCATAACCAATTAGGATGAATATTATTTAGTCAATTTTTGCCGCTTTGTCTTTTTGGTTGTGGTTTTTATGTGTGTCCCAAGGTGGATATGGTGGTGGTGGGGGTGAAGATAGATATATGGCCCCTTTGTGACAAAAGTGGTTCCTTTTGTTGGTGATTCCATAACAGGCTAGACCCACCAATTAAGAATGTGAGAACTTTCTACTTCTCCTCTCTCTCTCTCTCTCTCTCTCTCTCTCTCTCTCTCTCTCTACCCAGCTAATTACTTTTTGAGTAAAGCAAATTGAAACAATGTTTAATTAGTGCTTGACCTGCATGGCTATATATAATTGATGCTTGATAGTAATAATTTACTTGCACTCCCAAACACTATGGAAAACATTCTTCATTTACAAAACTGTCATTATTGCTTACTAATGAGTTTGGTAGGAGGATATATATATATATATATATATGAATTTTCAATGGTTACGTTTTCATCGATAGTCACTCAAGAATAATTATATCAAATGGAAAAAGAACATCCTGTCTAAATTAAAACTCTCTAAATATTTCTTTTTATATGTATACATATAAAATATATTTATATGCACATATTATATTAGATGAACTTTATTATGGAGACATAATACTGGTTATGTAAGTAAAACAAGTTACTTAGCATGGTTGGTCCTCTTTGCATATAAAGTACTTGACGTTAGCACTATAATGGAAAGAAAAGCGCTTTCATGAGAAAATATTCAACCTTCCTATATCTAATTCAAACCAAGAAAATTCCCCCACCTAATAAAGGGCAAGCGTAAACCGAAAAGGAAATTAAAAAGAGAGGAGAAAAGTTGTATGTGTAGAAAAGCGACTTAATTATTCAGCGCTTTTAAGAACTTTGTTCTAGTGGAACTACTTGTATATATATGCTATGGATTGGCATGAACTGAATGATATATATATATATATATATATATATGTGTGTGTGTGTGTGTGTGTGTGTAAGAAATATTAATAAGAACTTTCAAGTCCGATTCTTAACCAGCAAGAAACTAGATACTCCTTTAGTAAAAGAGACCAATATAAACCCCAATTGCTAGTAATGCAACTTTTAGCTAGCTTTTTTAAGAAATATCCGACAACATATATACAAACTTTTTATAAATGGAGAAGCTTTACCGGTCTAATTTCTATGTGTCTTGGATTAGATCAAATAGGATGGTATATTGTGGATTCCATAATATAATAGAACATACTCTTGGAAAAGGAAATTATAAATATAATCCACACATAGAGGGATTTTTTGTTATTTGTATTGTTTACTAATTAATTCTCTGTTTTTAATTTATTCGCGTTACTACTCCATTTAGAGAATTCTGAAATAAAAAAAATAAAAAAGAAAGATCATATCAGGAAATTCATTTTCCTGATTTTAATTTTTGTTAATTAGTTCTCACTTTATTGAATGTCATCGGCAAATTTAAAACTGAGGGTAATTAACTACATATTACACAAAATTCCGGAGCTAATAACTAGCGATATATGTTTCTGCATTTGCAACATTATTTTCTTAATTTTGGAAGAGAGTGAGGACTTTATTGATTGGTGTATGGATAAGAAAGAAATTTAATTTTCTTTTCAAGATAGTATATATTCGAGCAATTGGCTCAAACAAAGACACAAAAGGACCAATATGTATTTGTATATATCTATTGAATAAGGACAATTCTAATTAATTAATTAGATGCATTTATTGACTCGTGACACATTGTCTTAAAGCTATCGACATAGCCTTAAGTGCACCTAACAAGGAATTTTGGAGATGTACATATATACATGTTATTACTCAAAATTTATGCTATTATAGTTTAATGGAAAATATCATTTCAGGAATTACAAGTTACATGCTCAAAAACTAGCTGCGGATTACCACCGACTACTAGAAAATTCGACTTTAAACATAAATTGGATCACTAATAAAGACGGATTTTGTTTCTGCCTTCTACCTATTTGAATTAGTTATTATCAGTATGGTGATGGTACTAGACGATTAGATGTGCTTCTACGTTATGTCGCTCGTGTCCTCAATTGATTTTATTCATCAATTGTAATGGTTTTGTCTAACAAACTTTGATCGTGCACGTTTTTTTATTTTTACCGAACGGGTTTTATTCGGTCTCGACACTTGCGTTCGTCCTTGTACTACTTATATGTTGTTCTCGGTCATGAGGTTTTTGTTTCAATTTTGAAATAGGGATTACGTACGCATTTGGATATGTACAAGATTCAAGCTAAATTAATTAGTGTAGAATGCTTTATGCTATCTTAATTAACTAAGACAACATTTAGTACCTCGAAAAAACGTCATGACCAAACTATATAACAGACACATATATATACCTGGAAGTGGGTGCGACGTGTTGGATTATCTTCTTGCATATTTTAGGCCCCGTTCATTTCGTTGATTCGAGTTTAGAATTCGAGTTTTGCTACAGTAAAAAGCTCTCACAAACAATCACATCTAACTTTTTTGCTACAGTAAAAAGCTCTCACATAAAATCACATCTCAACTCGAATTAAAAACTCGAATCAACGAACTAAACATGCCCCTTACCTGTACGATCCATAAAGAAATCGCGTGTGTGTGTATATTTATATAATATGTTAATACATATAGGTTGATTATGGTATGCTGTTGAGTGCGAGTGTAAACAAAGAAAGATATTTTCTTTCTCAATGAGTCATAAATGTCTGTGTTCCAGCAAATAAAATTAAAGGTGAGCAAAAATATGCATCTTTTTATATATTGGTGGTGCTTTTGAAAGATATTTTGTTTTGTTTGTACGTACCTAGTATGTATTTGAAAGGTATTATCAGTATTATGGAGGGCATACACATTACAGACTAAAGTCTAGGCATTGAAGATTCAACAAGAGAAATGAATATGCATAATATACATATATATATATTTGTGTGTATGTGTATATATACATACATATATATGTGTATATATATAACACATTATCCTATCGGATATGCGTAATGAATGGATGCCCTAACTCCACGATTAGGCCCCGTCCACCTTTTAAAGGAATCATGTCAATCATTCATTTTTATTGCATGTGACTATATCAAGGTGGTGCCAGAACATGAAAAGGAAACTGTCTTAATGTTACGTAGTACTCTTGATCCAAAAACCACTTGATCATTCAATAGTACAATACTGATGTAAACCCATCAATTTCTCCCATCTCAAGCAATATAGCTAGGCTACATATATTCTATACATATATTCTATACATATACACACATACATATAAATCTTTCAGCGTTGAGATTACCTAAATCTAGCTATTTATAGCTAGGCTTGATCTCTGCAGCTTTAAAATCTCTTAATTTGTTTGTATCTATGAATGATGACTGATCAACCATCATTTGTCTCAAAGACTACCGGCCCGTTTAGTTCGTTGATTTAAATTTTTAATTTGAGTTGAGATGTGGCGTTATGTGAGAGCTTTTTACTGTAGCAAAAAGTTAAATGTGACTGTTTTTTAGAGTTTTTTACTGTAGCAAAACTCGAATTCTAAACTCGAATCGGTGAAATGAATGGGGTCATTGTTTTCTAAATATATTTCCCAATTCGTCACAAAAAAAAATGTATATATAGATACATCTATAGTTTTTACTCTACTATACTTCCACCATAATATATAAAAATAAAAAATATAATTTGATATTTTATAAACATGACCCTGACATTAAAAATACTTAACACTAAAAAATTTAGTCATTTGAATTATCTTCATGACTAATTTTCAATACTAAATGTTATGTTGAATAAATGTCATGTTACGTTTTTCACTTTTATGCGTTATACAAAAGTACGTTTTAAGAAAACCTATATGTATCTATATTATATATATATATAGATATTGGCCGTTATGAAACTTCATTATCATGAATGATGAAGGAAAGAGATCGGCCCCAAGTTGGGGTGATTTTTGGAGGGGAGAAAGGGAAAGATGCTAGTAATAATGAAGAAACAAAACTCTGGGGTTTAACAAATGGAAAAAGGTGAAAACGAAAGGAACCCCTTTTTCAGCAGAAAATGCGAGAAATGGTCGGTTGATCGATCGATTCATATCTCTGAGGAGGATCCAACACCATTTACAAGCTTTCATGAATATGAGGATAATATACAGCCTTCGTCGTATTGTTGTACGACTCTCTTTGCATGTGCGTTTTCTCATAACATGTTTTTTCCTTCGTACAAACTCTCTACAACTATAACACCCACTTGCGACTGATCTCTTTTTCGCATTGTCATGCGTACATACATGTGCTCTCTCTCTCTCTCTCTCTCTCTCTCTCTCTCTCTCTCTCTCTCTCTCTCTCTCTAGTTAATGTAGTACCAGTACATTTCTCTCTCTTTCTCTCTCCTCTCTCTCTCCCAGGTTGGTCCCCAAGGACTGTACGGAATGGATACGAATCCCTGCTGTTTGTTACTTGGTTAGATTGTGTGCTCTGAGAGTATCTCAATTCCGACAAATGATATGACACAATTCCCTTCTAACAGTGTCAAAAAAAAATTTGCCATTGACTGGTGATCAGTAGTGAGTGGTGGCCGTGGCCCATGGAATTAGGAGCTAAAAGTAATAAATTCCATGGCAACATTAAACCCTAGATAATCACTAGAATATTGTGTATTATGATCACAATAGCTGGTTATATATTGATCAAGTACTTTAATATTCACTTAGCATAGCTACGGTACGAACTAGACATTTTTTGATTACATACCGTATATTTTTTCAAGTTTTGAATGATAGTTAGAGCTACGTTCACTTCGCGGATTCGAGTTTTCAATTTGAGTTGAGATGTGATATTTTCTGAGAGCTTTTTATTGTAGCAGAAAAAGTTAGATGTGACATTTTCTGAGCGTTTTTTACTGTAGAAACCTAAAACTGAAAACTCGAATCGGTGAAATGAACGAGAACTAGGTGTTGAAAATTTGAGTCGTTTTTCTTCGAGTAAGACTCGACGATAAAATTTTTAGGCTTCGTTCACTTTGCGGATTCGAGTTTTCAATTCGAGCTGAGATGTGACATTTTCTGAGAGCTTTTCACTGTAGCAGAAAAAGTTAGATGTGACATTTTCTGAGAGTTTTATATTGTAAAAATTTAAAACTGAAAACTCGAATCAGAGAAATGAAACGAGACCTTAATAGTTCACATTGATTTGATCATCATTTTGACGCGTGAAAGGTTGTAAGGTGCGGTGGTGTAAAAAAAAACAATCTTATCATAGTTAATTTAGTTCCATTATTCTTGATATATTTATGTATATTATCATCGCTTGTGTACCGTTAGGTGAGTATGCCGGATTTTCTCTTAAGTACATGAACATGCATGGTATTGCTTCCACATGACATGTTAAGATGAACTGTAGTTGATGATATGAGAGTTAGTGATGATAACTATTATTGGTGGATATTCAAGTTAAGAGACTTTAAAAAGGGCAAAATTATAAAATGTTGAAGGATATATCCATGCATTACTTTACTTGCGTTTGAAAAAAATCATGGATTCTTATTATAGCGAAAAGAAAGAGCATAATAAATAGGGTCATTTGTTTACCCACCATCACTTAAAAGAGGGTATATTCGGGGGAAAAAAAAAAGTGTACTTTATTAGTGGATAGTGAACGATGTGTGTTACCGTGAAGTATATAGCAGTGATAAATATTAGTGAAATTAATTCCTCAAAAACAATTCTAAATTCCACCTTCTAAGAAACATTTCTGAATGGATAAGGTAGTTCTTTCTATTCAACCACTAGTCAAAAAGTGATTGTGTAGAATTCAAGAAGAAGAAAAAAAATCCCAACTTTCTTCTTTTTTCCATTCTTGATCATCTTAAGGTTGAATTACAATACATATTTCCATTTATTAGCCTCTAAATCTTACAACAAGTGTCAGACCATGGCAAATTTATTATAAGTTTTCCCAAACTAAATGTTTCCCCAAAATGAAATATAATTTGAGAATGTGATTCTAAACTTTTATCTTTTACAGTAGTGTCAGACTGTTAGGTGTGAAGTCGCTAATTTTTTTCTTTTTGTCAATCCTTTAGTGATGAGATATATATGATTTTTATTTTTATTTTTTTCTTCTAGATGGACAATGTTTGCATCTATGTAGTACATTACAGCTTCTTAATCAAAATAACCGCGAGTTCTTCTAATTAAATTACTTTTTGCTTGTTTGTCATCATACTAAAGTATGAAAAGGACTTGTTCCTGTGCACAAGAGAGAGAAAGAAGAGAGAGAGAGAGTAACGATATTAACTACCAACCACATAATCAACCGCATTCGAGGAAACAAGAGGAATTTATAGAAGGATAAAGGGAACAAAAAGAGAGAAAGACAAACACAAAAATTGTAGATTTTTTTTTTCATTTCTCTTCTAGTAATTTTTTTAAATTATTATTAAATATCTAGATCATTACTAGCTAGTAGTAGATAGAGAAAAATAAATCCTAAATAAAGCTTTTTTTTTTTTTTTTTTTAAGAAGAAGCCACCCATAAAGGCTCCCAATTTAACATTGAACTTGTTTTCTTCTCATATTGTACTTCACCATCTTCTTTGCACCTCCTCATATTACTTGCTCCTCTCTCATACTTTTCCCTTATTCCCATTTTACCCTTCTCCCTTTCCTCCACTTCTTCTTCCTCCTCTTCTTTGACGTCGTTTTCCTCTTTTGTGTCGTTTTCATGCCCTTCCTTTTCACTCACCACATTTTTCTCCTCCGAGTCAAACGTAGCCGGTGGTGCGCAATAATCTTCTTCCAACAAACGCAGTCTTAGGCGGCCATCACTTCTCTCCGCATGGAAACAAGATCTCAATGTTGATGGCCCTTTAACGGCCCTGATTACCAGCCGCCCATCTTCCCTGTGTGGCCTCACCTGCAGAGAATCCCTCCCACTCATCGTCGTCAATGGCGGTGGGAAGCTTCTTTTTCCCCTCGTTGTCGTTTTCTTCTCCTCCGTCGTCGTTTTCTTCTCCTCCGTCGTCGTTTTCTTCTCCTCCTTTTTCATCTCCGAACTCCAAGCGCTCGACAAAATGCCGCTCTCGATTACGTCGCAGCTTCCCGTCTCGTTCCCCAGATTCTCCGTGCACAACTCCAGGCTCTTCTGGCTGAGGGCAGACGACGATCGTTTTACCAGAGGGTGGACGTATGTCGCTTTCTCTTTCTCACTCTTGGCGGTGGGGAGAGACTGGAGGAAGCTCCAACCCCCATTACTGTTGTTGTTGTTGTTGTTACTATTATTAATATTCTTCTTATTATTATTAGTATTATTATTATTAGTAGTAGTAGTAGTAGTATTCCCCTCTTCTTTGTGATCATCGTTGGAGCAGTGAAATTTCCTCGTCGTCTCTGTCGTTTTCGCTTCCTGGAAAAATGGCTCAAAGGGGCGCGAAAAGTGAGGTAAGATTGATGAGGAGAGTTTTAGCCTCAGTGCTCTTGGCTCTAGAGGAGACTCTAGACATGACTGTAAACCTGGACATACAATAGTTGCCATCTTTTTCTTTTTGTTTGTTGTTGTTGTATGTCCGATATTAAACCCAAAACAAAAAGGTATCCAAAAAAATGGAAAAGAAGTTGTTGCGATGGTGTGAAACAGAGGACTTTTGGCTTCTGGGGTGAAAATGGAAAACTGAAAAGTTTCTCTCTTTCTGTTTTTTGTTTTTTTGGTTTTTCTAGTGCGAAGAGTGAGAGAGAGTGACTTGGAGGGTTGGAATGAGAAAAAAGGGTCTTTTTCTTTTATGGGTAGAACTAGAAGAGTGAGAGAGGCAGGGCAAAACAGAGGAGTTTTGGGTCTTGGGCTACAACAGAAACGTAAGTTTGTTTTATTATGGAGAGAGAGAGAGAGAGAGAGAGAGAGAGAGAGAAATATGGAGAGGAGAAGGGAAAGAACATGTATGATAAGCGAGGGGAAGGGTCTGAATTTGTAGTCCCAAAAAGTGCCAGGAGGGTACGGTGTAGGGAGGCCTTTCTACACCACTTGAATTATACATTTAGTATTTTTGTTTTTGACTCAATCTGGGTTTTTTTTTTTTTTTTTTGAAATTTATGTGTAAATAAAATTTATCCATATAAGAAGACGTTTTGCTGCTGGTACATGTTTTTAAATATTAGATTTAATTAAAATCAAAAGAAAATAAAAAAAATAAATGTATATATACGACTGATATATTCTGATAAAGATTTTTTCACTTTAAAACGATACTATTCAATATCCTATTATTGTTAAAGAGTGTTACAAAGAATTTCCATATAAACTAATGTCCTTCATCTTTTTCATGAATGTAGTTAAAGAGAGAGAAAGATGGGATTTTGATTCCTCCAAAAATTACCAGCGTTTTCTTATCTTCCAAAGGAGAGAAAACAAAGTCAATAGACAAGAAGGATTCTCCCCAATTTTTCTTGAAAGTGATTGCTACTTCCTCTGTTTAATCAAAAAATAGGAGCATATAGAAATTCTAAATCCTATCCTCTGTGTTATGTATGATTCATATGTCTTGACAGTCAAGATACCAGTTGATTTTGCTTCAAAAAGGAATAAAGAATGGAACCAATATATTACATATATTTATATATAATTCATCACATCAGCCCACATCCTTTGAATTTCCAGGAAAGATGAAATTACATTATTGCACACCATACATGCCAACCAAAATGTACAACGGATCTGAAATTCAACACCATTTATCGTATTCTTTATCCTTAATGCCGACTTCTGAGGCAACAAAAGACACAATACCGTGTCTGGGAAGGACAAGATTGTCATAAATCAAAAACTGTATGAATATTGAAAAAATCACCAAAATTGAGGTTCCTGCATGGCATCAATCATTATGTTTGGGGTTAAAAAAAAAAAAAAAACTGTGACAGATATTAAAAATGAAAATCTATGGTCGATATGAAAGTATCCCTATCGTAGAAAGTCCTTAGAAAATGATGGGCCAGATTCCCCTTTTATTTTGCTCCGAGGGCCTGAAATATGCAAATTTTCACCTCTAAAGACTAGTTTTGCTGTTCATTTGAGATCAATCATAATAGCGTCTTATGAATATGTTAACCCCGGGTATATTGTTTAAAAATTTCAACATTTTGGTTTTGTGTTTTGCTTTTTCTCAACCTTATGACTTCAGATTTTCCACCTTCGTAATAATATTCTTTTACGTTTGGTTGAAGGATTCAAACCATGTGATTCGAATTATTTTTGATTTACGTGTATTTTTTGTGAGAGAAAATACTGTAACGAACCACGAATCATGATTCGAATCAGGAAACGAATCCCTCTACCAAACATCCTATTATTCTTTTGGGACACCTAAAATTGCTCCAAAATTGGTGCTGCAGGGTTTGTGTTAACATCATTCTGTCCTGGCACATTGGCTTCCATGATCAAGCCCACACCTTTTGTGAAGCCACTTCACCAATCGTACGGACGCCTTGTGCAGACACACACACAACACATTTCAAAATCACTTTGAAAAGGAAATAGTGATCCTCCACTAAGTGCCCTTTTGTTTGTCGGCTAGGTGCTTTTAGCTATGCACCCTTAGGATCTTTATTTCTCTTTCTTACTCTTGAGAAAAAAAAAAAAAAAAACATAGATGTTTTTCTTATAGAACTTCCTTAGTGGTAGGAAAATATTATTGAATTTATTTTTAAGATTGTATAGATCTGAATTTTTACTTATCATTTTTTATTAATATTCTTTTGTTAGTATAATTATTTGACTAAAAATATTATTAATTAAGAATAAGGAGTATAAATCCCGACCCTTACACTTTTTAAGGGGTATTTGTCTTTTTTTTTTTCTAATTGTTAGATCCGATCGAAATCACATTAAAAATTATAAAAACATGCAGATCACAAACAATTTTTGATGTTGATATGATGAGTGATGACTGAAAAATAAAAATTTATCGGTAGTTTATTTTTTTAGATCCTGTCATATTAATATCTTAATCTTAATAAAAAAAAATTTAAAAAAAAAATCAGAGGAAAAAACAAGGTCAAGTATGACACATGTCCCTAAGCCATGTGGGTAGACAACAAGTGACCTACCCTAAATGCTAAAAGTTTCACTGGCAAAAAAAAAAAAGCTAAAAGTTTCAAAAGATAATTTGCCCTAAAAAAGCTGCAGTTAGGACTTTCCTAGCTCCTTTTACCTAAAGGGTCTTGCGGTTTGGTTTCCATGTATGGAAATATTAAGTCATAAGTTTTACATTTAGAGGAAAAAGAGAAGTAGAAGGGGGAAAAAAAATATAGTTGTATTAATGTAAATTATGGCCGTACATTACCACCGAAACTGCACGTTCCATTCTAGTATAGTTGAACTATTAAACATGCATGCATGAACAAGAACAAGGACCAACAACTTTTATTTTTGTTTATGTTATTTTAAATATATTTCTAGTCGTTTTATGTGTGTATATATATATATACATGTATATGTATTTTCTTGGGTTGGTGCGAAGTAGGGTGCAATGAGGTGGGAGTGATGAGTCATGACAGAAGAAACTTCAAAGGAAGGATTCTAATGGATCTAAAGCGCTGACTAGCCACAGTGTTAATTTCATTATAAGTAAGTTTGATATTTAACGTAAGTATATATATATATGTATGTATATTTTTAATTGGTGAATTGTTTGTTTAAAACAAAAAAGATGACATAGTTAAAGATATAATTGTGTGCAAACAAGTGTACCAAAATTAGTCGAGTGCTTTTCTTTTCGTCAAACGAATAACTTGATGATGTCGTGAGACTTTTGCTGTGATTCTAATTTTTGTTCCTTGGATTTCACATAATTTCCAACACCAGTTGTTAAGTCTGACTTGATCTTCTAGCCAAAAAAAAAAAAAATCCGATTTGATCTTAATTTGTGATTCATACTTGCTGGGATATCGCCAGCGAAAGTGATATTTATATTGATTATTTTTTATGAATCCCAAATTTTGAGATCATTTCCACTCATATATTTTTAAAAGTTTTTATTTTGTCTTTCGAATGTTGAATATTAGTCTCACTTAATTCTGTTTGTTAAATTTTTTTTTTTAAAATAGTCGGAAAATGAGAGGTTAAGTGTGGTTAAATTGTATTTTTCAGTTTGTTTTGAATGAAAATTTAAACAAAAAAGAATTAAGCGGGACTAATTTAAAAATATTCGAATAAGAGCTTTTAATTTTTAGGCAAAGTCAAAATCACCTCAAACTTGATTCGTATATACAAATATTTATATATATTTCATATATTCCATGTTTTAATAATTCTTCTACCGCAACATCAGCATCAGCATATGCACGTATTTTATTGCTGAGAATATTTGTGAAAGAAGAATCTATTGATAGCAACCTTAATTTGTCCTCAATAAAGTAGAAATTAGAATTTCTAAAACTCGTGGATGCTTTAGTCATCAAAGACGACAATATTTAGTTGGGTCAAATATGTAAACCACGTTCCATGCATGTTTTCTGTTTATCATATCAGATTTCAAGTCATACACCATGGATCATGTCATTCCATATGTATGAATGCATTTTCATTTATATATATTATTTACTTAAGAATATGCTTATATGCAGTCACTTTAAAAGTAAAATGACCATCTCATATGCATGGATACCTTAAACTCCAATTGTTGTTTTAGTTTTTCCTCCTTGTAGGTTCCAATATCAGTACACACACATGGTACAATATGAACACAATCAGGTGCCGTTTGGTAAACAAGATTTAAATGTTCTGAATCAAAAAGTTCAAATAAACGGGGGTTTGGTAAAGATTTTTTGAAGTTTGGTTCAAACTAATGATTCGATATATAAAAATAAAAAATAAAATTAAAAAAAAAAGTAAGAATTTTGAGTTTAACTCTCCGTCCCTGCGTTTTCAATGTTTTGAACTAAAAATTTAAATCACATCGATCAAACATTCCATTTCAAATCATAAAAGTTCAAACCAATACGTTTTGAACATATTTATTAAGGCCCGTTCATTTCGCTGATTCCAGTTTAGAATTCGAGTTTTACTACAGTAAAAAGATCTCAGAAACAGTCATATCTAACTTTTTTGTTACAGTAAAAAACTCTCACATAACACCACATCTCAACTCAAATTAAAAACTCAAATTAGCGAACCGAACGGACCCTAAATGTGTCCTTAGTTACAAACTTACATGCATATATGTGTTGATTTTCGAAACGATTTCGGATGCAGAAGCGTGTGAATAGCAAATCTTGTATAACAAAAATTTTTAGAAAATTTTTGATATACTCTATAGATTATATTAATTTATGCATGAATAAATTAATCATATTAATTTATTTACCAAGAACTGAATTATGAATTACACCTAGCAGCCGATTAGGATGATATCTTGTATTTTTTTACCATGAAAGTTCCTCACTCTAATGCCAGTTTAGAACACCTGAATTTTCTTCGTCAATTTCTAGATTCCACAAAGACGTGTGTGTGAGCACACTTGACACAAAATAGGATTAGCAATAAAACACTTAAATTTTTCACAAACACCAACACATGCACGGTGTGAAATTTTTTGGAGAAAATTTTTCCTTCCCATTCTATGAATATTCGGCCACTATGATTTTTGAGAGAGAAAATAATCTCTTATTTATAGAGTAGTAGTCAAACTCTCAGAAAAAGTCTAATCTTTATCTCCAAGATAAGGATCGTGTATAACAAAAATTTTCATAAAATTTTTGAGATACTCAATAAATTATATTAATTTATGCATGAATAAACTAATCATATTAATTTATTTACCAAGAACCGGATTAGGAATTATACCTAGCAGCTGATTAGGATGATATCTTGTGTTTTTTTACCACGAAAGTTTCTTGCTCCAATGCTAGTTTAGAACACTTGAATTTTCTTTGTCAATTTCTAGATTCCACAAAGACATGTGTGTGGGCACACTTGAGACAAAATAGGATTAGTAATAAAACACTCAAATTTTCCACGAACACCAACACATGCACGGTGTGGATTTTTTTGGAGAAAATTTTTTCTTCCCATTCTATGAATATTCAGCCACTATGATTTTTTAGAGCGAAAAATTGTGTCACACAATTTTCTACAATCTCTTATTTATAGAATAGTAGTTAAACTCTCAGAATGAGTCTAATCTTTATTTCCAATATAAGGATAGTGTATAACAAAAATTTTCAGGAAATTTTTGAGATACTCTATGGATTATATTAATTTATGCATGAATAAATTAATCATATTAATTTATTTACCAAGAACCAGATTAGGAATTATACCTAGCAGCCGATTAGGATGATATCTTGTATTTTTTTACCACGAAAGTTCCTCGCTCCAGTGCTAGTTTAGAACACCTGAATTTTCTTCGTCAATTTCTAGATTCCACAAAGACGTGTTTGTGGGCACACTTGAGACAAAATAAGATTAGCAATAAATCACTTAAATTTTCCACGAACACCAACACATGCACGGTATGAAATTTTTTGGAGAAAATTTTTCCTTCCCATTCTATGAATATTCAGCCACTATGATTTTTCAGAGAGAAAATTTGTGTCACACAATTTTTTACAATCACTTATTTATAGAGTAGTAGTCAAACTCTCAAAAAAAGTCTAATCTTTATCTCCAAGATAAGGATCGTGTAAAATAAAAATTTTCATAAAAATTTTGAGGTACTCAATAAATTATATTAATTTATGCATGAATAAATTAATCATATTAATTTATTTACCAAGAACCGGATTAGGAATTATACCTAGCAACCGATTAGGATGATATCTTGTGTTTTTTTACCACGAAAGTTTCTTGCTCCAATGCTAGTTTAGAACACTTGAATTTTCTTTGTCAATTTCTAGATTCCACAAAGACATGTGTGTGGGCACACTTGAGACAAAATAGGATTAGTAATAAAACACTCAAATTTTCCACGAACACCAACACATGCACGGTGTGGAATTTTTTGGAGAAAATTTTTTCTTCCCATTCTATGAATATTCAACCACTATGATTTTTGAGAGAGAAAATTTGTGTCACACAATTTTCTACAATCTCTTATTTATAGAAAAGTAGTTAAACTCTCAAAATGAGTATAATCTTTATTTCCAAGATAAGGATAGTGTATAACAAAAATTTTCATAAGATTTTTGAGGTACTCAATAAATTATATTAATTTATGCATGAATAAATTAATCATATTAATTTATTTACCAAGAACCGGATTAGGAATTATACCTAGCAGCCGATTAGGATGATATCTTGTGTTTTTTTACCACGAAAGTTTCTTGCTCCAATGCTAGTTTAGAACACTTGAATTTTCTTTTGTCAATTTCTAGATTCCACAAAGACATGTGTGTGGGCACACTTGAGACAAAATAGGATTAGTAATAAAACACTCAAATTTTCCACGAACACCAACACATGCACGGTGTGAAATTTTTTAGAGAAAATTTTTTCTTCCCATTCTATGAATATTCAACCACTATGATTTTTGAGAGAGAAAATTTGTGTCACACAATTTTCTACAATCTCTTATTTATAGAAAAGTAGTTAAACTCTCAAAATGAGTCTAAGCTTTATTTCCAAGATAAGGATAGTGTATAACAAAAATTTTCAGAAAATTTTTGAGATACTCTCTAGATTATATTAATTTATGCATGAATAAATTAATCATATTAATTTATTTACCAAGAACCGGATTAGGAATTATACCTAGCAGCCGATTAGGATGATATCTTGTGTTTTTTTACCACGAAAGTTTCTCGCTCCAATGCTAGTTTAGAACACCTGAATTTTCTTCGTCAATTTCTAGATTCCACAAAGACATGTGTGTGGGCACACTTGAGACAAAATAGGATTAGTAATAAAACACTCAAATTTTTTATGAACACCAACACATGCACGGCGTGGAATTTTTTGGAGAAAATTTTTTCTTCCCATTCTATGAATATTCAGCCACTATGATTTTTGAGAGAGAAAAATTGTGTCACACAATTTTCTACAATCTCTTATTTATAGAATAATAGTTAAACTCTCAGAATGAGTCTAATCTTTATTTCCAAGATAAGGATAGTGTATAAAAAAAAATTTCAAGAAATTTTTGAGATACTCTATAGATTATATTAATTTATGCATGAATAAATTAATCATATTAATTTATTTACCAAGAACTGGATTAGGAATTATACCTAGCAGCTGATTAGGATGATATCTTGTGTTTTTTGACCACGAAGTTCCTCGCTCCAATGCTAGTTTAGAACACCTGAATTTTCTTCGTCAATTTTTAGATTCCACGAAGACGTGTGTGTTGACACACTTGAGACAAAATAGGATTAGCAATAAAACACTCAAATTTTTCACAAACACCAACACATGCACAGCGTGAAATATTTTGGAGAAAATTTTTCCTTCCCATTCTATGAATATTCAGCCACTATGATTTTTGAGAGAGAAAAATTGTGTCACACAATTTTCTACAATATCTTATTTATAGAGTAGTAGTCAAACTCTCAGAAGGAGTCTAATCTTTATCTCCGGATAAAACTTATCAATTATGTCCTATTTGAATTTCGAACAAATTCTCCCTTCCCTTATCTCTTAATGGCCAGCCACCACATGGAGAAATCCTCCATGTGGTAGGCACATACTGTACAGGGAAGTAGGGCACGATTCTGCATTTATCCAACAGTCTAATTTTGACTCAAATTCAAATTTTAGTTTCAATCAAACTTATATCAATTTGAATTTCAAATTGAACAACTTATCAAATAAGTTAATTAGATAACTATGAGAGCAAGGAATTTGAATCCCAAAATGATTCACACTATGCTGTGTGTTTACACTATGTGAACACCATCACATAAGTGATCCAAAATTCAAATTTAAATTTAAATAATCACATTTTTTAATTAGTAATTAATTCTCAATTTATTATCCTTGAGTGTTTTATTTTAGAATTTTGTAATTCTAAAATTTTCATTTTGCCCTTTGTGTCTTGTGAAATTACAAGGATGACGCGGGGACTCATTGACCTATAATTCTGAGCTCCAATAAAATGAATAATTAATCAAATACTTTAATTAATTAATTAATTCTATTATTTTCAATAGTTACTGAACTATAAACTTGGAATTGCACTATTGTAATTATAGACATAAATTACTTCTAAACTGTGAAGTGTCCATTTGATATAATCATTATATATAGATAAATCTTCCATGAATAATTCATAATTAGAGCTAGGTGAAATCTGTTAACCTCTCTAATTACAACTTTATCCTTGAGTACCATTAATTCTCTAATGGATAGTGATTCATAAAACACATTCATGAACTAGGGTGCTCTTACTAATCCAAGTACTGCAAGGAAATTATTTATCTACTTTTTTCTCAAGAAGGAATGGATTCCATCTCATATAAGAACATTCTCAGCTACCTACTTCATCATGTCTCTAAAATGCAAGGAATAGGATTCAGGATCTCAGAATCCGTACCAAGTAAATCGAAAGACACAAATCCATAAATAGGAGTTTGCTAAGAACTCAGGATTAAGATCGTTCCATATATAACCATAGATAGACTCAATTAGAATTTCTATATTTAACGAAAATTATCATAAATTCATATTGTGTCAGCATCATTGTTCCACATAATCTCATTATGCGTAATATACTCAATCAATATCTCTTCATATTAACAGTGCGGATAATACCGTTCCATTCTAAATGAGAATGACATGCATTAGTAATGTTTTAATTAAAGATTCTGAACTTTAATTAAATTCATTACGAACATTATTTTTTATTATTATCTTTAAACATTATCCTCTTGCATATAATACTTATATACAATGTTTAAGGTCACATAAATAATCATGAAATTTTCATTTTGATATTAATAAAATATTCATAAATATATGCACAAAAAATAATGAATAACTTTTTTATTAAATAATTAATAAATATTCTATTACATCACATGCTTTTAGGACACAATTCTCAACGATATGTTTTCCTTTTGCCATGTAGAGTACTATGAAAACATATTATATAGATTATACTCGATCCCAAAAAGAAAAAATTAAAAGAAAAACAAAAAAAAAATATGTGGGGTAGAAATCGTACAAAGGTACTGTACTAAATTTGACGCATGAATAAATCCTACTCATCTTGACAGGGAAGGCAAGGTGTTTGATGACAAAGATCAATAACATGCAATTTGCAATGGTGTAGTGTGGTACAAATGATCTCCCCCTAAATAACGCATCTGGTCCGTCCTTAATTGGTATCTAGTTGAATCCAATACCGTTTATGTCACATTGTAATGTGGTCCTAACAATATATTCTTCATAATTAAAGTATACTTCACCAAAAAAAAAAAAAAGAATAAAAAAACCAAAAGAAAGGAAAGATAGAAACAACAAAGCCATGATTGTTAATTAACCTTTGGTAGCTTCAAACGGGTCATACTTTTTTTTTCTGCTGATCTGACCTCTCTTCCTATTCTAAAAGACTTCTTTATCAGTAATATGAACTTTTTATATATAAATTAATATGTGCGACAACTATGAGAAAGCATCAATTTTTGCATCAGAATCTTCATGCGTATGTTTTCTTTTAATTTCCCTAGTTTGTTAATTTTCGTCATTCCCACTCAGTTAAGCTAGCTAGAGAGTGAAATTTGCATCAGAATCCATGATTGTTTTCCAGTTTAATTTAATAATTAAGGCTTGAATTAAAGTATTAGGAGAATCTTTAACAAATTAGACAACGTCATATAATATTATGTATGTTTGTGTGTCCATGTATATATATACGTATATATATTCCTTCGGCTTTTACTTAAAAGCCTAAAGTTAAGCCTTTGATTTTTTTTTTTCACCATTTTTTCTCTATATTTTAGTCAAGACCACTTTATTGAGAGCAAGACAAGAGATTCCAATTCATGGCTTACACAAGCACAATTAAAAAGTCAAGCACACAACCAATCTCTCCTACTTGTTGACCATGTTAGTGCCATGCCCTTTTCCTTTCCATTGTTAAATATTACATTGTGACATATTCCTTTTACTTTTATTTTTTGTTCCCCAGCTTAATCAATAAGGGAAAAAAAAAAAGTAATGAAAGCGCGTACGTAATCCATGCAAACATGTCATGCAACAATAGAATTAGAGGTCCTTTTTATTATTGCTAATTAGAGTTAATTTCAATAATAGCGCTTTTGAATAAATTATTATTTATTTTAGTACTATTTTTGTATACTTTCACAACTAGCATTGTCATGTCAGCAGTGTGAGGTAAAATGACTTCTATGCCACTTATGTCAAAATTATCATTTAAAAGCACCTCAAAGAGACTCTCAACTCTCTCTTGCTCATTCTCTCTTTCTACACCCCATTTTCGGCTCTCTCTTTCTCTCAAGTTTGGTCTCTATCTACTCAGTCTCTCTTTTCCCTACGCCCTCATTTCATCGTCGCTAATACTCCGGTTGTGCACCAGATCGAGGTTGGTACACAATTTTTTTTGTTTTTCTTTTGTTTTTTTATTTTCAAATTTATTTTTCAGGAGACTTAGTATATTGAACTAAAAAAAATGACTGGGTTGAACTTAATGTGATAGGAATTGATACTATCCTTTGTCAATTTGAGATTTTGGATGGTTTATAATTGATATATAAACTGATTGTAACAACCACCACGTTAAAGACATAGTTGACCTTGGGAGTCATAGTATTGTGACTCATAGTGTTATATGTCCGTTCAAAATACTATGACCAATCAGTCATAATAGTATGAGTCATTGTCTATGAGTCAAATTATAACAGTATGAGTCAAAATGGCCGGTCATAGTATTATGACCAGCCGTAAGGCAGTCATAGTGATGTGACCGGACTGTCATAATATTATGACAGAAATGACCCATAGTGTTATGACTGACACACTATGACTGCCTTATGACCGTCCATTACACAATTTTATGACTGGCCATTTCTAATGACTCTGTGCCGACAAGGAGTAATTGCATGTTGACTAATTGTTATTGTTTTTGAAATTATTTAGGAATGGTTGTTGGATTGAACATCTTCATGAAGTACAATGGATATTGGGACCGTGTTTCGAGATACGTCGGTTGTGAAATGAAGGGGATATTGGTCCCCACCAACTAAGTACTATGACTCGCACACTAAGAGTCTGAAAATTGTGCGGTCACATTACTATGACCGAGGGTCATAATGCTTATGACCGCAGACTCATTAGTCAGGCAATCGCACTATGCGCATGCCTGCCTAATGAGCGGTCATAGTAATTATGACCGTATGACCGCACAATGTGCCTGTCTTATGATCGATCATAATAAAATTACCAAACGGTCATAATGATATGACCGGCCATCAGGCAGAGTCACAGACCAAATAATGAGCACAATGACAATCCAATGACCCCTAAAAATTTCAAATAATTGACCTTATATGCTTTTATCTTCTCTTCCAAAGCGTTTCTTTTTTTCTAAGATGACAGAAAATGGTAAAAGAAAAAAAAAACAAATAAACAAGAAAAGCTAACAAAGTTTTCACCTTTGTCTCAGAATCCGCCATTGACCTCGTCTGTTTTGTGGTTGATTTCTCCGGCGAAGAGGGTGAGGTTTCCTTGGTTCGTTGATTTCTCCGGCGAAGGTTCGTCGGTTCTCGTCGCGTGATTGCATGGGTTCTCACTGTCGTGAGTTTTCGCTGTCGTGGGTTCGTCGGTGCTCAAGATGGTAGACGGTGATAGACAGTGGTGGTCATTGGGGTTTCTTGGTCTTTGTGCACACCCGCGTTCGTTCTCCTCCTCCTCTCTCTACTTTGAATATTGGAATTATAAAAGGCTTCATAATATATATTCAAGGCTTTAAAACTAAAATGAGGCACAATTGTCATTTTAACTCAAGTAAAAACGACATAGTCTCACTTTTGCTGACATGACGATGCTAATTGTGAAAGTATACAAAAATAGTGCTAAAATTAATAATAATTTATTTAGGAGTGCTATTATTGAAATTAGCCCCGTTAATTACTAGGTTAAGCCAACAATTTGCATGCATCGAGCCCCCGAAAAAAAATCCCCTAAAGTCAGCTATACCTGGCAAACGTTGCATCTTAGGAGGGTATTAATCACAGCTTTATATGTTGATAGTGACTAATTACATATTAGGGTATGATAATCTCAACTGGCAGGCATGATTAGTGCTACTAGTTCTAGCTCTATAGGAACCTTTATCATATATACTAATCATCAATGTTAATCGCAATTAATTTATTGATTTGTTTTCCTGCTTTTAGTTAGCCCCGGATGGTGACCGACGCCGCGAGTTTCCATTTTTGGCCTGAAAGAAAGTATTTAAATTTCCAGTTGAGTTAAAATAATGTTAGGGATTGTACTGCTGAGGAATATTATCGTCACACAATTTGAAGTAAAAGTTAGCAGACAAATGGAATAATTTTTGCATTAAAAATATAAATGGTACGATAGATAGTAATTTACAACCATGGTACACTTGTATTCAAGAAGATGTATTGAAGAAATCTCTTATAAAGAATTAGATCCTGCTACTTTCGGCCTGTAATTAATATACTTATCTGTCAATTAATTAGGATATATACATTGTAACTGGTAAACTTATTAGACAGTTAGACTTGACTAATTGCTAATTAAAAGTCTTGTATCTTAAATTAAGCTTAATATATTTTTACATAGAAAATGAAACATTGATGAGGATCAAAGGTGGAACTATATTCAGAAACAAGGGAAGTATATATGCCATAAAACAAAAACATTCGACAATATTGTTATTGTTGTAAATTCAGATTTAAGTTCAATATACATGATGGATGGGTAGAGTTGTGGACATTTTCTAATTGGGTTCCTCTCCTAGGTAGAATAGATGTCGATAGATACATTTGGTTCATAGATTAGAATTATGATATTAGAATTATTTTCGATTTACGTGTATTTTTTGTGAGAGAAAACACTGTAACGAACCATGAATCATGATTCGAATCGGAGTACGAATCTCCCAACCAAACAACCTTGAAAAGAAAAAGTGGTGTATAATTTTTGTCACTTTTATTAAAGTTTCACTTTTTTGTCCCTTCAAAGGATCCGTCAAAGATTAACAAAATGTGTCCTGTCCAAATTGTCTCATTGATTAAAAAAAAAAAAAAAAAATCTACTAGATTATAATTAGTAATCCACTCGATGCCGCAGGAATCAACAGTGATCATCGCCACTTTCGGTTACTAGTCGTTGACACCGGTTGTCGAAGAGTAATCTAATATGTTTTCACTGATAATCTACTAAATTATTTTGACTTTTTTAATAAATATCAAAGGTCTTCTCCAGCATCGGTAACCGGTTATCTACTAGATTATTCGAAATTTTCAATAAATATAGCATCGATAACGGGTTATCTACTAGATTATTGGAAATTTTCAATAAATATTACATGTCAATCACCGGAGTAATCTGGTAGATTAATACCAGTATTATTTCATAAATCCACATTAAAAAATCAAGTTACAAAAAAATACATTAAAAATGATCCACAAAATTACAAAGAAAAAAATTAAAGCAAACTTACAAAAGATGCAAAAATAGCATATTATATCATATCACCATATTACAACAAAAAACTCAAATTGACTATAGCCATCACCCATTACCACCACAGCCGCCTACATCTCCTTCATGTGCCGCCGCCACTATATCGTATTGAACCGTCCGGCATCCACAACACTAAACCTAGGGCGTTACACAATCTATAAACCCATGTGGTTGATTGAGGGAGGGAAGGGAGAGAGAAGAAAAGGAGTGAGACAGATCTGAGAGGTTTGAGAAACATAGAGAGAGATATGAGAGAAAAAATAATTGAAAAAGAGTAGGGAGCATAGAATAATTTATCTACTTTATTGTGTGGTCAAAGTGTGGTAAAAGATCAAAGTATGGCTGGTAATTCGGGTAGCGGCACGACGACACGATTCGAAACCCGTATGAAGTTAGTGGGTATAAGTTTACTATTAATGGGTTTGGGTCAAAATCGAGTTGACACGATTAACACGATTAATAAATGAGTTGGGTTAGGGTTGACCTCTTAACACGAAGTGACATGAATTGACACAATTAACTATATGTGTCATCAGCAATCTAATGATATGTGATATAACATAAAAATTTATATGACATATTAAATACAACTAATGTGAATTTTAATATTTGTAGGTAAAATTCATTTATTTTTCTTAAAGAAAAAGATAAATTCACCAACAAATATGTTAAATATGTCTTGACCGTGTTAAATAAGTCATTATTATATTAGTTATTTATTCAATGTATTAATTTAAATGGATTATACGGGTTGACACGCTTAATACGATTAATAATTAAATCGTGCTTGGGTTTACATTTTTGACACGTTTAATAAACAAGTCGTGTTTGAGTTGATGTTTTCTGACACGATTAATAAACGAGTTGATACAAACACGACCCACTAACACGAATTGCAACCCTTTGATCAAAGTGATAGAAATCCTAATACCTAATAAGTTGTGGTACAAATACTAGCCATGTGTAGTTTGTAGCATACCACCTAATTTTCTCTTAGTCGCGTGTAAACATCGCATTTGTGATTTTTTAGGGTCCAGTTACAGCCATTTTAATTTTACCGAAATATCTTGGATTAAAGGGCGAAATCTTCTCCTAAGGACTATACGTTCCATCCATATGTTGTAGCCCTTTAACACCAAAAACACCAAAATTATTTTCCTAACAGCCCTTTCAACCTAAGCACATTTTCTGGTTATATACTGTGTTTTACGTATTTTTCTTTTCATATATAAAGTTCATGATCAGGTGAAATGGAAAATAGAATTCTTATGCATATAATGTGTAAGGAGCTCTATAAACTAAATTAACAAGTACGCTCTCTTGAATTTTCTTTTTTATTCCCTGCTTAATCTAATTTCTAAACTAATTCTAGATTACGGGGAAAAAAAAGTGAACATTTGTTCTTTTTCTTACAAATTTGTTAAACCTATATACTAATTAAGGAAGATGATGTAAGCCATTAGAGATTAATCTAACTAGCGTCAACGCGAAGTCTAATCTGATGTTGTTTCGCAGATAATATGATTGAGACTACGTTTGCAAACAATGTCGTTTCCTTTGGATATATGCATATATACACATATATACACACACACATATATATATATATATATGTATGTATGTATATATGTATTGTGGATCATCGACTTTATATATGGAATATCATGTAATTCTCCATCAATCACTCACACATATATCTAAAATCCGTAGCATGTACTAGGCGACAGCATCTTTTTTCATGTCTTTTAGATACAAACGACACTATTGCTGACTCTTAAAAGTAATTATGAATACACATTCTCATATAGTGGTCTACACATAGACAATGAACTAAGTTTGTTAATTCATTAATTTAAACGTGTGTATAATATTTGTGTATGTGGTTTTGGAAAGAGAGAGATTCGTCCATTGAATATATATATAATAATAAAATATTACTTGATCCTATCTGAAGAACAATATCTGGTTTTAGAATTGATCCACAGAAACATAAAAATTAAAGAAGGAAATCTAGTTTTTGGTAATTAATGGGCGGATTTACCGATGATGAATAAAATGATTTAATTTATTTCCTATAATATGAGATTTACTAGTTAATTTAGCTAAGGAAAGCCAGACAACCATTAATTTAAGATTATCAAACATATTGTGTGATAAATGGGACAGCAAAAGAGAGTCTTGGCAACAAATCTGAACTCTTATGGACAACCGTCAATTTAAAGCATGGGAAAACTACAAGGTATAAGATCATATAATAGATTCCCTTAGAATAGTGTCCATATATATGCGTATATATGGACAATAAATAAGAGAGAATTACAAGAATAGCTTTTGGTTTTTATCATCATACCATATATATCGTTAATAATATTCTAGTAAAATATGAAAGATATCCTATTATAATATTAATGGTATAAATGAAAAGTTCAAAATTGATGGTAAAAATAAAACAGTGTTATTTTTTTGTAGCATTTTTGAAAATCTCCCAATAAGTAAACTTTCAAGTTTAGAAAATGAATTATTGATAAGTAGTGGCGGAGATAGGATGAACTATTTTTTTAGTGGTGCATTATAAAAATAGCCAGTTACTAACTAGACTCTAATTGCATACATCAGCTATTAAGTGGGAACATAGTTATAATTTCTCTTACATAAAAAAACGGCGTTGTTTATGCAATTTTCCAAACACCAACTTGCGGGACTGCTCCGTCTTCTCCTCTGCCGCCTTCCGTTCACTCCTTAGCTGGGGGCGCCAGGAGTCGTCTTGCAGAAGACACTCCGATGTTCAAGTCAAGCAAATATCCAATGGATGTAAGAAAAAAGGAAGACAAAGAGGAGATTCAGATTAGAGAAAGCCTCAAACGAGTCTCAAAGGGTCTCCTCTTCTTTTCGGTTAGAGGATCCCTTTTCAATCTTCATCATTTTCTATTTATACGTTGATTGCAATGATTAGATGAGTATTCTTGATCCATCATGATCATGATACATCATCCGTCCTTTCCCTTTAGGGTTTCTCCTAGGATTTCCTTCTTTGGAAAGCCTTCTTAGAAGCTTTCCAATCCAGGAAAGGTCATTTTTAATTTCGTTATTTGCTTTACACGCATCGCATTCCGGTTGGTTGCATTAATTAGAGAAAAGTGAGACGCATGTCACTGCCTCTGGATTCTTTCCCTGACACGAGCCTTTCCCACTCTCCCTTCAGTCTTGGTCTATTTCGGTCGCAATGCGTCGGAGTCCTTCGCGATCCCAATCTCGGTCCCGTTTTCCCCTCGATCGAGGTTCATTTGCTCCCTCGAAGAGGTGGGCATCAATCCCTTCGCATGCCCCATCTTCGGCCTCTTCATTCTAATTGGGTTCGTGGCACATGTTATGATCTTAAATCGACTCCGGAAAATCCCTCAACAGGTGGTACTCTAAAATTTTATACAAAAATAAGGAGTAAAAGTTAAAATTCTAGAAGATAAGTTAGGGTATATGTGCTCAGTCACATGAACGTGACTCCGTCACTAATAACCACAACTAAATGAGATGTAGGTTTTATATGCGGGGATTTGCAGCCGTTTAGGTAATACACTTATTCGCTAACCTAATAATAATTACTGAGCTTATTACATATATTAGGTGACCTAATATTATTGTTGGCAATTACTATCATTAATAAAAGTTTAATACATATATTAACTAACCTAATATTATTATCGAGGTTGTGTTTTGCGGTGATTAGTGATCATTAATAAAATTACTTTTCATATTATAATATTTTTAGCGTAATAATATGATCAAGATCACAAATATTGTTCACTGGCGTAGGTAAAAGTTTATATCCAAACATTATCTTATGATTAATGGTGGCCATCACTAATGCTAGTTTAATAGTAAATTGAATCTCTCTTTGAGTTCATATCGGTATAGTGTTTGCTAGCTTTATAGTTTAAAAAATTTTGTTGAGGTTCTAACAAGAAGTTTTCCCGAGCCTAATCTTCTGTGTTAATTTCGATAGTTGTTTCTAGTATCAATATTGATTCATTGAGCAAAAAAAAAAAAAAAAAAAAAAAAAAAAAAAAAAAAAAAGAAAAGTGGCCAATCTTTAAACTTAAAACTTCATTAAGATAGAGTTGATAAGTGACACAAGTTCGAGCAAATGAAGTTTTATCAATTCTAGTTTTCCAAGGAAGTCGTTGAAATATATTATGGTTACTAATTACTGCGGAGTTTTTATTTTTTATTTTTTTTTTACATATATATTCTGTGGAAAATGGAATTTGATGTAATCCTTTTCCCTAATGAAGGCTACATTAATTAACTTCAACACTTATTTGTACAAGGGGTTTTACTAAAGCAAAGAAAGACGTTTCTTTTTTTTTGACTTTGTTACAAATTCATGAACAATGCACCAAATCCCCTTGGACCTTAAGAAAAACCGTTTTACTATGAGTAATCTAGTCAAAGGATTTTCATCAATTGTAACTCATAATATTCCTTCCAAATAAACAAAACAAAAAATGATATTATATGCCTTCTTACCATTTATGCTCTTTTCCTCCTACAATAAAATAAACTTGTCCCCATGAATTTCTATTCCATACCTAAATTGTACATTTTCTTTGGACTTTGTTCTTCCCTGCTCCTCCAATCCATGTCAAGTTGGGACAGAATCATTGAAGATCTATCTCGTCAACTGGTATGACAAAATTTCACCAACATTTTCTTATAGATCTGTATTTTTATTTACCCTTTTATTTATTTATTTGTTTATTTTTCTTTTTACGGGGAAACTAATAATAATCATGAATACTCAAAAGGTCTTCTCTTTTTCTACTTTGGTAGATTGGAAGTCACCCTCCAATGGCACCAACCAGCCATTTCTTCATATTTTGTTGTGTTGTGATGATATACGCTTGTGCAATGAGTAATGGCATTGTCATATATGTTTCTTAGCCTCCCTTTTATGCTAAGCAAGATGTTTTACAATGATTAGGTTATTTTAATTAACGGTCGATGTCTTGTGTATAAAATAAAATTATGTTTTCTTTAAAAGGTTAAGAACGCTGAAACGGTCGATATTCCACAATTAAAATAATTGATGTTTGATTGATTTCTTAAAATAATTGGCGTTTGATTGATTTCTTTAAAACTATTAGAATGAAACGGTCGAGATCTCATATTCAAAATGGAATGTTATTTCTTTTGAATTTTAGTTATAAAGAAATACATAAAAAGCATGATAACTTCATTAAACTTTATTTATTTAAAACCTTAAAAAACCGTTAGTTCAAGTGGGCCTCAATATGAGACCCATGTGAGTCGTATAATAACCAACGGTCAAGATATTACACTCGCGATACTCGCAAACGCTAATTAAGGGGACATTTGGTAAGGGGATTCGTACCCTGATTCGAATCATAGTTCATGATTCGTTACAGTGTTTTCTCTTACAAAAAATACACGTAAATCGAAAATGGTTATAATCTCATAATTTTAATCTATGAACCAAACGTCTCCTAATTATCCTTCCTCTTGATTTATAATCTATATTTTAATTAGAGTAAAATTCAAATGAAGTGTTTTCATCTGAAAACAAGAAAAGAACCTTGGTCAATCTCTCTCTCTCTCTCTCACTTGTCATCTTGGTCTAACTCAAACCCACTGACAATTGTCATTATAATTGGGCCGTTGGGAGGAGAAAGGCCAGCATCCACCATTCTAGCCCGCATCCAATATTTTGGGCCAAATATGCAAGACTGAAATATAGGGCCCAATTATCTAGGGTCACTTGCAGACAAAAGACCCAAGAGGAACTACAGGACGGTGTCTAGAATATCCCGCCCATAAATGCATGCATGTCAAATGTCTACAATGTATTTTCTGCAAAATCTTTTTATAATGGGAAGCTTTTTTTAAAACACTTTTTTTAAACTAGATAGATTAGATTATATTTTTTTAGGGACTTTTTTTTTATATTAAATTGGATTAGACAGAAAATAGAAAATTTAGGAAAAGAGAAACTATAGCGGGATCGGCCGGTATTGTATGCATCTTATTTTTAAATAATATATACGTATACAAAATATTAGACTCCATAGTTAATATTTTATGAATCCCTATACTTTTATATATATATATATATACACACGCAATATTCTTATAGAAATGTATAGCAATATAAAAACTGTACTTGCGTGTAACCTGTATAATATCATTATCATTATAGTATGAAAAGGAAATTAATAAAACAAAAAAAAAATGGAAACAGAGAACTTTCAAGAGGTAAAAATGGAAATTAAAGGAAAAAAGATATATAAGGAATTGTTAAAATTACATTAGTATTTTTTTTTTCTTTCAGTGCGACCATTTCAAAGCGAGCTTCTCGCAAACCCCAAGCCAATCTCTATTCTCCTTTGGGAGAGAGAGAGAGAGAGAGAGAGATGAGTATGGCGATGTTGGATAGCATTGTCGGTCTTGTCCTTCTCCTTATGCTGCTTCTGATCCTCATCCTCCTCCTAATCTCCTGCAAACCATGGCGCTTCTTCTCCTTCCATCGTTCTCGCACAATCAAGGTAACCAAATTTCCAGAAATCATCACGAAATCTTTCTCCTCTCTCTGTTTTTCCCCCCCAATCCGTCGGAGGATTGCGTTTCCGATCTCGTTCTCGACTTCGCTGCTCGATTCGCGTCCTTGGTGCAATGCGGCCGTTTGGATTGTGAGAAAGCGTGGGAAAATGTTTGGAGAATTTAGGATCACGTTTGTGCCGTCGAAATTGATTGCTGTGTTTTCAGTTTTGTTCAAAAAATTGAATCTTTACAGTTTGTAGGGATGCTTAGTTTTCCGATTTATTGCAAAAATCTTGATTTTTCCCTTTTCTGAGCAATGAGAGAGTGATCGTGAATTTGATGTCGAGAGTTTGATGTTTTTGTTTAGTTTTGTACAGAAATAGAAGTTTATATAGTTTGAACTTTGATGTTAGAAGTTAAAACTGACTGATTATGTTCCTATTGATGATAGATTTTAGACTGAATATGATATCTGAAAGTAACTTGGTAATTGAGGGATCATTGCCACCGGATATTGGACTGTTCCATTCATGTAATTACTGATTTTTTGTTTTGCCAAAAAAGAAAAAAGCATGGAAAAAGAAAAAAAAGCATTTAATGGGTTTTTATATGTTGATATAGATACATATATATATATACATATATATATATATATTTGTTATTTTGTGAAATGTTACAAGAAAGGAATGGAAGTTGGAAATTAAGACCACCATTTCTGAAGTAATGGGTTCATGTGACATTCACTCTTTGAACTTCTCGAATATGTTTAGGTTGGCCAGCTAGAGAGGCCCCTTGTCTCAGATGATGTGGAGTCGACGCCGAGTCAAGTTAATGAGTTGCCAAGAGATTACGACCTAGAGGGAGCGTGTTTCCAAAATGAAGGGCATTTCCGCTCACCCCGAGCGCAGGGACTTGTTCACAAGTCAAGGGCAGCTACTATAGCTCCCAATGTGGCCCAAGGTATCCGACCATGTCCTGCATATGGTGTTTAAATTTTTACTTGATGATTATGCGTAATGCTCTATTTATGCCTTAAGAAAATTGAAAGTTTATCTTTTGCTCGTCTCAGGTGATAGCTTGGTTCTAGATGTGATTGCTGATCATTCAGAAGATGTTTTGGTTGGTCAAACACTTAAGCGTCCATTATTGAGACATCAATTGGGGGAAGAAAAGAATTTTAATAGAGAGAGCTTAGAACATGAGAGGTCTCAAGCATATTTTGCCAAAGATATCTTTGATCAAAGTAATTTCCTGTCCCTTTTACTTGGGTGAGGAAGAGGATGATGTTAAAATAGTTTTTAGTTGGATATATGCTTGAAACACAGATAATATCTTTCTGTTAGATGTGCAGGAAGCTGCCTCACCCTGGAGGTTATTTCGGGGCCTTCTCGCGGGTTACGTTGTTTTGTACAATCAACAAATTCCTCTAGGCTTCCTTTAACACTTGGAAGGGTTTCTCCAAGTGATCTATTACTAAAGGATTCAGAAGTATCTGGGAAGCATGCATTAATAAACTGGGATTTAAATGTAAGTATCTTCATGGTGGTGCTACTTGGTCTTGCATTTATATTGAATCTGCTACAGCACAGTAACTATTTCTTTCTTTTTGGATTCAGAAGATGAGATGGGAACTGACGGACATGGGCAGCCTTAATGGAACACTTTTGAATTCTCAGCCAATTAATCATTCTGATTCTGGAAGTAGACATTGGGGTGCTCCGGTGGAGCTTGCAAGTGGAGACATAATAACTCTTGGAACAACTTCAAAAATATATGTAAGTCTGTATGCCTCTATATTTGAGTTCAAAGAAAGAACAAATCTTTTATTTAGTTGATATCATAGAACTTCTTTTTTCACAATGGTTCTGAATTCAGTTGATAATTAACTTCTAAAACTATAGAATCTACATAGACAAGAAAGAATAGACTATTAATGTGGCATATTATGTACTCTACTAGTACTATGATCATTGGTATTGTTTGTCCATACTTTTACTTTTATTTCTGAGTTTCTTAAACTGCAACTTCATATTCGGTTAGTATGGTCGATCCCATATCAGAAAAATCTTTTGATTGACCCCAGCCTCTGTATCAGGTCCATATTACCTCACAAAGTGAGTGTCAGATCCCCTTTGGAGTTGGCCTGGCAGCGGATCCCATGGCTTTTCGTCGTGGAGGAAAGAAGCTTCCCATGGAAGATGTATGCTATTATCAATGGCCTCTTCCTGGGGTTGATCAGGTTCTTAAAGCTACTTGGCTTTGTCTTTTCAATAAAAGGACTTTGCATCTTTCTGGAAGTGCTAATATTTGCCAAAAGCTTACCTTGCAGTTTGGACTATTTGGTATTTGTGACGGGCATGGTGGAGCAGAGGCTGCCAAGACTGCTAGCAAGTCAGTACTTCGTTGCCATTTCATTTTGAAACCTAGTAACCTGCTAGAAAAGTTATATAGGTAGTGAAAAAAGAGGATTCTAGTGAAGGAAGTATGAATTGTGAAATTTCTAAAGTCAGAAAGAAATACTTGATATCCTAGGGTCAATGGATAAGCCTTCATACATAATGCTGTTATAGAGGCTTCTTTTTCTATCCCTCAGTTTTTCTTTCTGATAAGTGATAAGTGCATTGACGTATTGAATGGGTCTGAGGCTAAATAACAGTATAACACTGAACACTTCATGGTCTATATTTGATTACCTACTTTCGTATTCCTCTTCTAGTTCTTGTCAACGGCTATAAGATATTTATTTGTCCTGTGATAATTCCACTCTGCAGAGTTCTGCCTGAGATGGTTGCTTCTATTTTGTCGGATTCACTTAGAAGGGAGAGGGTGTTATCACTGTGTGATGCTTCAGATGTTCTAAGGGATGCATTTTGTCAGGCAGAAGCAAGCATGAATCACCATTATGAGGTTGTTTCCCCCTCAGTCCCCATGTGACTATATCTTCTAAATTTCAGTTTTTTGTCTCATCGCTTGGACTAAATGAAGTTTTTGAAGCTATAGTCTGCGTATAATAAAGGTTTTTCTTCACAGGGATGTACTGCAACAGTGCTTCTGGTATGGGCTGATGGCGATAAGAATTTCTTTGCTCAATGTGCAAATGTTGGGGACTCCGCCTGTGTTATTAAGTGAGTCTCATGCCATCATCCTTGGATTCTCGAATAACATTACATTGTAAAAAAATATGTTTTGTTTGAATAAAATAACATTATGCCTGTATAGTTTGTGCTTCCTTTATTTTGCGCGATATTATGCTAGATCCTTTGCATTTCTTCTCTATATAGAAAGAATCCTATTTTGGTTTCAGGCAAGGCTAGAAAATATATTAAGTTGGGGGTAACAAGAATTTTCCAGTGTTCATGTTGATACCTGCTATGTTCCATTCTTATAATTCTATAATGTAATTTGATATGCACTTGGATGTGTATATACATGATGATTGTGTGTTGAACTGCATCAGTGCTTCTTGTGATGTTGGAAGTTAGTTTTTCACCTGGTTAATTGATTTTTATTCAGTGTTTTATCTCATGTGCTGTATAGATATGCATCCACATGAAGCGAGATACAAATTTGGATTTGTACATGCGACATTATAGGTATACTGACAATGATTTAACTGTGACAGTGTTGATGGAAAACATATTAAGATGTCTGAGGACCATAGAGTAAGTAGTTATACTGAAAGACTTCGGATGGAAAAAAGAGGAGAGCCATTAAAAGATGGGGAAACACGTCTATGTGGTAATTGCAAACTTCATTTTGTCAAGTAGCTATATCATTTCACTCGCGTCACTGCTCACGTTTTAGCCTCTTCCTCAGGTCTGAATCTTGCTCGAATGCTTGGGGACAAATTTCTTAAACAGCAGGATGCCCGGTTCAGTTCAGAGCCATATGTAAGTCAAGTTGTGCATATCGATCCAGCGAGTCGGGCATTTGCACTGTTAGCAAGGTATTTACTTTTGCTTAAATCTTTTTGTTTATAACACTTGGCATTCAGATCATAATTTCAATACTCTTTCATCCTCAAAATCCCTTTTATACGAATTGGATCTTTCCTTGAGTAGATATGGCAGTATTCCCTACAGGGTCGGAGCCCGCCCCAAAAAGGGGCAGGGATGGGGGACAATAATAGGGATGGAGGTGGGGATGGGTACAAAATCTTGTCCCCAAATTGTAGTTTTGCTGGGGGAGGGGGGAAGCACTCCCCCTCCCCCGCCTCCGCCTCAATATTCTTGTATATATATATTTATAATACAAACAAAAAATATATATATATATATATGTTTGGTCTACCTTTTGTATTTTTCTTTTAAACAAAGAAAAACAATCTGCCAATACAACTTTGCAAGTCCTAAAACTTATAATGACATGCCTGTAATATTGATTCTGGAAATTCAGTGATGGCTTGTGGGATGTCATTAGCGTCAAGAAGGCTGTTCAGCTAGTGCTTCAGGTAATAAATCTAATCGCATCTTGTTTTTCATTGATTAAAAAAAAAAAAAAAGCGCAAAAGAAAAGGAAACTGTTCCGATAAGGAGAATTCTGCAGAGAAGATTGCTAACTTTTTGTTGAGTGAAGCAAGAACACTGCGAACAAAGGATAACACATCTGTAATATTCCTAGACTTCGACATTTCGACCAGAACCTCCTGTAAAGTTGAATCTTAATATGAGTAAAAAGAAAAGTTGATGGAAGGATTCAGCAGCACATAAACCGGGCTTTCATTGATGTCCATCAACTGTTTGTGTTTTGTTGAAATTATGATGCATATAGAAGGGAAAAAAAAAAAAAGAAAGAGGAATGGTTTCCACAAATTCATGTAAGAAACGATTAAGATTTAGGATTAGGTACATACGGCTTTATGAATGTGTATGTCGGATTCGAGAGCGTCGCTTCCGGTGGAGTACCAGCCCAGGATGTAAAAGTGAGGGAAAACCTTCTTCTCTGAACGAAAAGAAAAACCCTGAAAAAAGAAAAGGAAAGGAAAGCGAAGAAATAGTAACAACAACAACAACAACAAGAAACAAAACACACAGCTCCTGCTTCTTCTCGAGGAAGGGGCGGTCGAGAGAATGGGTGGAGGGATCGTAGGGAGGTTACCTTTAGGTACATGGTAAAAACGACAATTTCTGCTGCTGTAGTTACCATTTCTGCTGTAGAAGGATAATTATCTTTTGTTTGAGAAGCACGTTAAAAACGTCAAAATTCTTCAGAAAAAGAAAAACACGCAAAATACAGGAGACGACAATTAAAAAAATGCATCAAGCGGAAACGACATAATATGGTATTATAATCTCACATTGACTGGATATATTGGTATGATCTACTTAATAAGGTGAGGGCAATCATCTCCTAATAAGCCGGTTTTGTTAAGGAAAAAAAGAGAAATAAGTCAAGACTTGAGATGAATTAAAATTAATAGGCCAATAGTTTACATAAGTTAATAAATAGGTTAAATTACTGTTTTCGTCTATAACTTGTCTGGTTATGAATCATAACTTGACAAGTTATTGTTCATAATTGTCCATAACTTGTCTGGCTATGAACCATAACTTGACAAGTTTGTCCATAACTTATCTTGTTATGAATCATAACTTGACAAATCATGGCTTATTAATTTTTATAACTAAAAATTGGCCTATATACTTTCTTAAGCTTTTCATAGTGGCCTATTTTCTACTATTTTCCTTTGTTAAGTTGAGTTAGGCCCAATATCTTTTAATTTCTGTAAAATGGTATCAGAGTCTGCTGCTGTAGTTACCATTTCTGCTGTAGAAGGATAATTATCTTTTGTTTGAGAAGCACGTTAAAAACGTCAAAATTCTTCAGAAAAAGAAAAACACGCAAAATACAGGAGACGACAATTAAAAAAATGCATCAAGCGGAAACGACATTATATGGTATTATAATCTCACATTGACTGGATATATTGGTATGATCTACTTAATAAGGTGAGGGTAATCCTCTCCTAATAAGCCGGTTTTGTTAAGGGAAGAAAGAGAAATAAGTCAAGACTTGAGATGAATTAAAATTAATAGGTCAATAGTTTACATAAGTTAATAAATAGGTTAAATTACTGTTTTCGTCTATAACTTGTCTGGTTATGAATCATAACTTGACAAGTTATTGTTCATAATTGTCCATAACTTGTCTGGCTATGAACCATAACTTGACAAGTTTGTCCATAACTTATCTTGTTATGAATCATAACTTGACAAATCATGGCTTATTAATTTTTATAACTAAAAATTGGCCTATATACTTTCTTAAGCTTTTCATAGTGGCCTATTTTCTACTATTTTCCTTTGTTAAGTTGAGTTAGGCCCAATATCTTTTAATTTCTGTAAAATGGTATCAGAGCAGATCCAGTTTTGTAATATTGGGTCCCCCAATATCGACATATTCACAGTGGTTTAGCATAGTCCATACTGTGCGTGAGGGGGCGTATTAGAATCTCACATTGGCTGGAGATATTGGTATGATCCACTTAATAAGGTGAGGGTAATCATTCCCTAACAAGTTAATTTTGTTAGGTTGAGTTAGGTCTAATATCCTTTTATTTCTATAAAATATGGGAAATGACATTTTCTAAGAAAACGATGATTACCGATACAAAAGAGAGACCGGTTTAGTGGCTTCAGAAAAGCGACGTGCAAAATGACAAGATTAATACAACAACACAAATGTCATAAGAAACGACATCTAATGCAAAACGACAAAAAAAATTACGAGATGATGTCATGAATTAATTCAGAGATAATAAGCTCCAAAAAAAAAAAACAGAGAGTTGCTATTAATTTTTGTGATAGCGCCAAATCCTAATAAAAAAAAATTCAAATGTCCTAAATTGATATAATATGATATGTTCATTATTTATGGAAAAAAGAGATTTGTCCATTCAATTATAGTAAGTGTGATCTAATTGTTACAAAGGAATACTTTTTAGGGAGATTTTCTGGTACGTATGACGTACCAATAGGTCATATTTTTTTAACTATTAAATCTGCGTTTTTTTTTATTTTTATGTGATTTTGTGCAAATTCAATGGATAGAAAATTTGACCTATCAGTATGTTGGCATACCGAAAAAAATTCCTACTTTTTATAGCACTAAATAATATTTTCTTAAACAATAGTGAGTCTAATTTTGTTGTGTTACTATTACATAAGTAATTACCACAGGTCATTATTATAATTATTAAGAAACATTATTTTATAAACTA